>NC_090241.1:25190640-25490640 GCF_024489055.1 Chanodichthys erythropterus
TGCTTTTGTACTGATTTTCAGGTCATGAGACAAAAGCAATGCTGAACAACAACGGCCCTCGTTATAAACGCAGCAAACTTGAGCGGCAGATGAATGTAGACGTATTCCGGTGTGTCATTATCCTCCTAGTCATGTGCCTCTTTTCTGCCATTGGTATGTAATACTTTGAATCAATACAGTTTTTTTAGAAAAATATAGTTTTGTAAGCTATTAATATTTTCATGTCTGAATTTTCATTATCTGCTATTTTAAATGTTTTCTGTTTTTGTATCTTACTGTTTTTTGAGTCTTACTGTTACATCATTGAAGCTGCCAGATTCATCTGTTATGAATAATCTTTTGCATTCATCAAGTCCCAAATAAAAACAAAGTATTCTTTTAAGCATGTGGTAATGTCTATTTTGGGACAGTCTTCTTATTTAATATATAAACATTTCATTTTTTAATTGCATTTTAAGCTAAAATAATTATATTGTAATGCCTGTTACCATGATAAAAATACTCCTGCAGCAGTTGATGAATGAATCTGATTTGAGGAAGCGTTGGAGAGGAAGCAGTGGTTTAACAGTTTTGGTTTCCTTGAACTTTTTTTGATTCCTTTACCATCTTCAGTGTCTTTTGAATAGCAATACCCATGATTCCATTTTACACGTGTGTCTCTGAAACCTCCTTTAGGACATGGCCTGTGGATGTTTCAGTACGGAGATAAGAGGCCCGTCTTTGACGTCCTGAGCCCAGAAGGAACAGATTTATCTCCAGTGGTTTCAGCCATTTATCTTTTCCTGACCATGATTATAGTATTCCAGGTAAATAGCAAGTGGTATGAGGGGAATGTTATAGTGTGCTTTAGATTCTTTTATGTAGAAAAATTCCCAAACTATTCCATTTGAAGGAACCGTTCAATTAAACAGTGCCACAGTTTTAATTTAGGCATGAACTGTTCCTTAAATTCCTCAGTGGTAGTTGAAACCCTAACAATCTACACCAAACCTCTGTTTTTCTTTCTCTCTGGTGCAGGTGCTGATCCCAATCTCACTCTTTGTTTCCATTGAAATAGTGAAGATATGCCAGGTGTACTTTATCCATCAGGACATGGAGCTGTATGATGAGGAAACAGACTCTCACCTCCAGTGCAGGGCTCTAAACATCACAGAAGACCTTGGCCAGATGCAGTACATTTTTTCTGATAAGACTGGCACCCTCACAGAAAACAAGATGGTGTTTCGCCGTTGTACTGTAGCAGGAGTCGAGTACTCGCATGATGCCAATGGTTAGGATTCTCGGTGTCTTTTGTAGTTTTGTGGACACAATATTAATTCTCTGTAAATGAGCAATATGTCGTATAAATAATAGTGCTGTCAATCAATGTAGAATGTAAAAATGTATGAATTAATTACATGATACGCTGATAAACGTAATTAATCGCATTGATTGCAATTAATAGCATATTTCAAAAAGCCCCCAGATCAAGATTAATACTTTTATTCAGCAAGGATGCATTAAATTGACAGTAATATAATGTTATATTTTTATAATATTGACAATAATATTTTTATAAAATTGACATTTTATAATGTTATAAAAGCTTTCTCTTCCAAATAAATGTTGTTTTTTTAACTTTCAAATTGTCAAAGAGTCCTGGAAAAAAATGCATCCTGGTTTCCACAAAAATATTAAGCAGCGCAACTGCTTGCATTACTAGTAATAAAATATGTTTTTATTGAGCACTAAATCAGCATATTAGAATGATGTCTGAAGGATCATGTGACACTGATTACTGGAGTAATGGCAGCAGAAAATTCAGCTTTGACATCACAGAAATAAATTACATTTAAAATATATTAAAATAGGAAAAGGTTTTTTTAAATTGTAATATTCAAAATATTACTGTTTTACTCTATTTTTAAAAAAATGCAGCCTTGGTGAGCATAACAGACTTCTTTTAAAGGCATTAAAAACCTTACATAAATACTATATCATAGCTTGGCCTTCTAAATTAACATGCAACATTAGCAGCCCTAGTAAATAAATAGATTCATATTGAATGTGAAGAATGAAGAAAAGCCTTACTGTAGGTGTTCCATGAAGCCCAAAAGTTTCAAACAGTCTAACAAAGTGTTTTTCCCACAGCGAGGAGGCTTGCTATGTACCAGGAGGTGGATTCAGAGGAGGAGGATTGTACATCTCATGGTGGAACTCTCCCACGGCGGGACAGCGTCACAAGTCACCAGAGCGGAAAAGTGGTGTTGCGATCACAGAGCACCAAATCTCACCGTCGCACCGGGAGCAGAGCCGAAGCCAAACGGGCCAGCATTCTGTCCAAACACACTGCCTTCAGTAGTCCTATGGTTAGCAAGTGCTTCTTTTCCACATTAATTTGTTCATGTATCGCTCAGTAACCAATTGCTTAATAATATTTTCAATTTTATTTTATTCGTTTGACAGGAGAAGGACATCACTCCTGATCCACAGCTCATGGATAAGGTCAATGAGTGTAGCAGTCAAATGGAGTTCATGCGTTTTCACAGTCAGCCCCTGAACCAGATCCCCCCTGACCTGTGTGACATCTTTGACTTTTTCATCGCCCTCACTATCTGCAACACTGTTGTGGTGTCCTCACCCAATCAACCCCGACAGAAGGTAAGCAAACAGACCACCAGCAATTAGCAGGAACTGACATTTGCAACCTATTTTACTTCAGACTGTGACTGTAGTGTTTTGACCGCAGTTAACTTCCTGTGGTTTTCTGCTGTAGAGTAGGAGCAACTTCCTGTTTCTGCATTAAAGATGTGTGGACTATCCTTCATTGTGTAATCTTGACCCTCTGCTCATTTTTGGCATGAGATTTCCCCATAACCCTACCTGTCTGTTGTCTTTCAAGCATTGGGAAATTACATGTGCGTGTGTGTGTGTGTGTGTGTGTGTGTGTGTGTGTGTGTGTGTGTGTGTGTGTGTGTGTGTAAGTTCAGGTTGATGCTGCAATCCTTCCTTCATGCTACAAATCTGTGCTTAAACTGAGTGATTTGCATTTAGTGTTTAATGTTATTGATTCCTGATAAAAATGCTGTAATCATGCAGTTTCTTTAACAGTGGTAAAACTAATTTTTGAAAATGAATCTCCTTTCAGAGGAGGTCTTATGTATGTAAGGTTGAGGGGGAAAAGGTTGAGAAAAGGGTACTGTTATTTGGAAAATTAAGATAGACATAAAATGTAAGAATGTCACTGCATTAGATTACAAAATATCAAACCAATTAGCATCCTGATTGTTGTTTGCTCTTCTCATTTTCACATTTACTTTTTTAACCAAATTATCTCAAGGGGATTTTAGTGGATATATGAAGTCAGTTCACATAGATGCATTTTTTTAAATTATATAAATTAATAATAATTTAATAAATTATATTTCTTAAATCCTCTTGTGAAAGAATATCTTTGATTTAAAATAAATGCCACTTTGTTTGATATTTTGTTTAAAACAACTGAATTCGTGCATTAAAGTTAGGGTTGGCCATTTCGGAGAGGCTAGCAATAGCAAGCTAGCTTTGAAAGCATAAGATCCCATTCTCCCTTCAGAGAGCTCTCCAAAGCCACGCCTCCTCCAAAACACATGAACGCGCACAGACAGAGCAGAGTCTGCAAAGCATCACAAGAGACTTCGTTAAATTACCTAATGTCTTCAAACTATATAAAGTTACAATTAGCAGAGCTCTTACTTGTACCACCTGACTTCTGCAGGTTCTTTTCAGCGTTGGTGTTGACATAGAAACGCAAAAATCCGAGTCTGAGGACGTGAACAGCCCATGAACACAGCATAAGCTTGTTGTTTTGGTTCAGGTGGAACTGTAAAAGGTGGCTGCTGTTTGTTTGCGGCGCTTTGCTACTGTCTACAACTCTGCATAGCCTCATGAAATGTGCTGATGGTGTGTGATGTCTGCGTGAGCAGTATAAAAAAATGTTTATAAAAATTTCCTACCCTACCTTTAAGAGTGCTTAAGTATTTAAATACCTCTTGGGGTCACCGTATGTGCGATTTAAATCAAAAAACAAAAAAACATTTGCCTTGTCATCTGTTATGGAATGATTTACAAATTATCTTTCCCATTTGGCTGCCATATTAAGAAAACAACTGTTGCATGACTTATTAAAGTGGTTCAATCATGCACAAATATTTAAGGAGTTATGTTTTGACAACTTTTCCTTGGATCTTATCAAGGTACGTCGCTACGAGTTGAAGTCCCCAGTGAAGACCATCGAGGACTTCATCAAGCGCTTCACTCCGAGCCGCCTGACCTCTGGCTCCAACAGCAGCAGCTCCTCCAGTCTGACCACCAACCGCTCATCCTCCCATAAATTGGGCTGCAGCATGCTGTCCTCCCCCTCGGCCGAGAACACACTCACCAAGCTGAATGAGGAGAAGCGTCCGGAGCGTGACCTACAGCATGCCTTCAGCCCCGTCCCACCCAACTTTGATAAAACAAAAGCTTTGGCTCAAGATGAATGCGAGCTCAGATATGAGGCAGAGTCACCAGACGAGGCGGCGCTGGTTTATGCAGCCAGGGCTTATAAGTGTGCTCTCGTTGGACGTTTACCAGATCAAGTGACCGTGGAGCTTCCACACCTGGGCAAGCTAAGCTTTGAGCTTCTGCACACACTGGGGTTTGACTCCACAAGAAAAAGAATGTCAGTGGTGGTAAAACACCCGTTGACTGAGCAAATCACTGTCTACACCAAGGGTGCTGATTCGGTCATCATGGATTTGATCAGACCAGCCACAGGTATGCTAGCACTGATGTGCACACTGTTCCCACACTTTTTCTAGGGTTCAAAATTTGGGCATCTCCTGTGCAATCAATAACAATTCTGATGCATTGAAGTGTATGTTTAAAATATAAAAGAGTGACGTAGTCCGATGTCCCAATCCTAATGACCCTTTCTCTCCCTATAATATAAAAAGTTTGTACTCCATGGGGTAGGTGAGATTTCTTTAATGTGCTCACCCATGATGCATTTATTTGACCAAAATATTGTTAATAATATTTCACAATATCCATATATAATATTTATAACTTAATATAGCTGATTCCTATTTTAATATTTAAAATAAAATGTATTCAATTTTCAAAAAAAAATTTATTCATTTGGCAAAGCTGATTTTTCAGCAGCCATTTTCCCAGTCTTCAGTGTCACATGATTCTTCAGAAATCATTCTAATATGCTGATTTGGTGCACAAGAAACATTTCTTATTATTATCAATGTAGAAAACAGTTGTGCTCCTTTAAAGAGTTAGTTCACCTTTTAAATGAAAATTTCAGTCATCATTTACTCTCCCTGGTTTTGTTCTAATGCCATAAGCCCTTATTTATTTTTTGGACCACAAAAAGATGGAAAAAAATGTCCCGCTCGCACTTTAATGGCAGTGAATAGCGAAAGTTTTTACCGTCACTTTTGATCAATTTTTTGTATCCTTGCTCAAAAGTTTTTTTTTCTTCAAACAAAAAAACTTGTAAATAACCACCTCGAGTATGGTGCATTATTTTTCATTAATTCAACTTCCCGTTGTCAATTACTGTTTTTTACAAACCTGTCATCAAAACAAAACAAAAAAAATCATAACTTATTGAAAAAAATCTTAACTTATTGAAAAAAATTGTTCATCTTATTGAAAGTTGGAAGCTGCAGTTCTGACATGAGTTTTCCTCCCATTCGTCTTTTGAAACTTCTCTAAAAGACACTTTCTATAAATTTCATAAGCTATATTTTCAGCTGTCTGTAACTTTAGAATTATTCTTTTTATTTATTAATGGCTCTTCTCTTCTACATTTGGAATTCAGATTAACAAACATCTGGCATGTTGTCAAACCTTCCCCCATATGAAATGAATCAAATATTCTGGGTTAGTTTAGTTTGATGTTCAGTGTTGATTATGCTTAGAACGCTTGTTGATCATACTAAAGTTTTAATGAAGTCTGGGTTTTCTCTTCCATGCCCCAGTTAGACAGTACATGAAGCCTATTCCAGCAGAATTAATTAATAACGGTTCACGGCCAAATGGCCGAAAGTCATTTGATTTCTTCAGAACATTAAATAGATACTCTTTGTGTGTGTGTTCAAGAAATGGCATACATCTACTAAGAGCAGACAGTGAGATTGTGTTGTTTTGTATTTTTCGGGATATGTTTTGAATTTTTCATGTCTTTGGAGTGCTTAATTATGGCACTCTAATTTTGGATTTTGATTTACACAAAGGATCAATACTGATAGACATTTAATTCCCACATAGTCATCATGGTAAGGTCACATCCCCTTTGTCCCCTTTGTCCCCTTCACCCAAACATCTGCTGGATGGCTTCCAGATTGTTCCTGGCTCTTGATGTAGCCAAGAGTTTTAGTGGTAATAAACTATCCTAATGGCATAGGTAGACTGACTTGTTAGTATTCCAGGCACGAGAACCACCTCAGTGGCAGTTTTCTCTAATGCTGTGTACATAAATGACTGAACTAGAAGTACTACATACACAGCCCTGTGCTTTATGTCTAAATGTCAAGGCAATATCCAAAAAAGCGATAAAACTATGGCTTAGAATAGTTCACAAGCAGTTTAGTTATCTTTTTTGAGGAAAGAGTAAAATAAATTAGAGAACATGTGGTGTTCGTTCTTTTTTCAGTGTGTTGTTTTTTCCCTATGGTATGTTGCCAGTTACAAAAAAAAAAAAAATGTATCACTCATTTTGTAAAAACAAAAATAACATTACAGTTAGTTTTTGGTACAGTAATGCATTTACATCAAGTTAATATGGCAGTTCCAGAAGGTTAAAAAGCAGAAATGTGATGTTAATGTTTTTGTATACAAAAAAGTATGTTATTTGAATGGTAATATTTGTGAAATTGTCACAGGCTACTGTTCTAGACAGACAAATTTCTGGTTTTCGTCACCAACACCCTTCCTTTAGGTGGAGTTTTCTTTTTTCCTTGTGCATTTCATATGAAGTTACAGGGATTAGCAGTTTTACATGGTCATGACAGGAATTGAAAGATTGGCTAATATTTTGTAGACTACAGAAGTCATATATTGTCTTGTTTTCTAGTTGAAATGTATACATAATACATAAACCAAGATTAATTTAATTGAAGCAATGCTGCAAAGATAAGTATATTTAATCTTTTTCAGCACTGCAGATTTTGCTTCTTTGTTTAATTTGTTTATACTTAAAACAAGTGATAAAATCTGCCTGTGAATTAAGACAAAATAGCTTGAATATATATTTTGTCTTAATTCCGCTCATGGTAAGGTCATGAAGGGGATGTGACCTTACCATGATGACTATGTGGGAATTAAGTGATTTTATCACTTGTTTTAAGAAGCAACACTGTATTTGAAGACTTGTATTTACAAGTCTTAAAATACAGTGTTGTTTCTCAAGTAAATGTATCCTGTTTCAAGAATATTCAGATGTTTTAACTTGAAATCAATAAAAAAGGGTTTATTTTTATTTTGATGGTCCACTTTAGACATTATACTAACTATAAATAACTACATGTCAACTAGCAGTCATTAGCAGTAGACTGTCTGCATAATATCTGCTAACACTATATTTTGATGTTTCCCCAACAGACATTCTACTATGTAAATTTGCAACTACATGTCAAATTATTCTACTAATCCGAACCCTAATACCTAACCCTAAAAAACAATCTACTTCATTGCTTACTGTAATGAGAGTTAGTTGACATGTAGTTGCACAGTTACTTCTAGTTATTTCTTAAGTGGACAATCGAAAAAAGTGTAACTCAAAAAAGACTAGTAATTGAGATGTGGTCCATATAGCAGGAAAAAAAACTCAGCAAGTATTTCTAGTGCAAGTAGTTAGGAAGTTTCCTCTCATTTCCTATTTCTGCCATGTGTATTGTTGGCAGTCTAGAAATGCATTTAGAGCCCCAGGTTTTTTAGTGTCTAGCCTATGTTGGAGTTAGTTAGCATGAGACTCCAAACACACACCCAGACTGTGTCTCACTACAGACTGTGGATTATTTCATGCACATAGACGCACATGCTCAGTGTATATTCTTGTACTTTTGGATCCTGAGCCACTGTTCACCTCTGGGTGTGGACTTCCATAGTGGACCAACTTGAAGGTACAATAGCTTCTTTCAGAAGCAGTGGGACATTTGCCACGCTTTTCTAATGACACAATGCGTAAAAACAGACTACAGGTGCCAAGGTTTTGACCAGTAAATTGTTGTAACTTTGAAGTTATTGACATAACTTCACTGACATAAAGCAGCTTTGACCATGCAACCATAAAGATTTGGAAAAACAAATGGTACCTGTGTGTTTCCACTCATTATGTAACATGTTAAAATGAAGCACGAATGTTTCTGAATGTCGGAAAGGACACCATGTTTTGCTGCAGGAATGGCAGTAATTTCCGTCTTTCAGTAATATGAAACTGGTGCATAATTTTTATTTCAGTGAGTAACCTTCTCTCTGGTTAAATTTCCAGACTACAGCTGTTAGTTATTACACAATACATCATGACAGGTCTAGACCTTCTGTGTTGTTACCGTTTAGTTTTTGGTGTGTGTGTTTGTTTGCTTGTCTGTTTTGTTTGTTTGTTTGACGTCTTTTGTTTTAGTTTTTGGTGTTTTGTGTCGTTTTCTTTGTTTTTGGTGTAATTTTGTTTTGTGTAGTTTTTGGTTTTTAGTTTTTTAGTTTTTAGTGTGTGTGTGTGTGTGTGTGTGTGTGTGTGTGTGTGTGTGTGTGTGTGTGTGTGTGTGTGTGTGTGTGTGTGTGTGTGTGTGTGTGTGTGTGTGTGTGTGTGTGTGTGTGTGTGTGTGTGTGTGTGTGTGTGTGTGTGTGTGTGTGTGTGTTTTTTGGTGTCGTTTTTAGTTTTAGGTGTCAGCTTGTTTTTAGTTGCCATTTTATTTGTTTATTTAATGGTGTCTTGTTTTTTTAGGTAAGCTTTAAAGGCAAAGATGTTGTTTTCGCTATCATAATTTAGTTTTTATGTTGTTGTTGTTGTTGTTTTTTTTAAAGTTTAAGATTTTATTTTTTCTTTGTTTGTTAATAAAAATGCCTTCTACTATCCTAGTTTAATGTACAAAGACCACTAAGCTATTCATAGGTTGACTTACCAAAGGAATATGAGAACTGTGGTTTTGTGGAGCTTACAACTTCTCTGTTTGTGTGGACAGTCCAATACGTCAACTTCTGCAACAACTTTTCAACAATAAGTCTGTAGAAGCATTTAGGGAAACATGCTGTCATTAATGGTGTTTGGGAAGCATAAACTTTCATCATTTTAGTTTCATAGCTTGTCCCACACTCTGTGCACTGTGGACATGAATGATACCACTCTATCTGTGTTACTAGTTTAAAACTGCACACTTCGCCTTTCAATACTGTTGCTTATTTTGATGACATTGATACAGTTTTCCTTTTCACTCTTTGGAGGGTCATGTAAAGACATCATATGGGGATTTAGTTTATCTATAGAATTAAGAATATTTAATACCTGAATCAATGCATTAGACTCTGGAAAAACGGGTCCAGTCATCCCACAGTTGCAGGGGTGGTGATGAATCATTCGGTGAAAATGTGAGGTTTGGCACTCTCACCCCCTCGTCTTGGCTGACAGTCATCCATGTTGGGAAGTGATCATCCCAAACAGTTTGTTCTGTTCTTCCTGCCAGGAAGCAATGCACTGAGCAATAACGCAGGAGCGATAAACCTCAGAATGGTCCGTAGCCAGATTATCCAGTCAACCTGTCAAAACACTTGTTGAGGAAGCCAATGGCAACAAAGAGAACCAACCTTGAAGAGGCTGGAGTGATTAGTTTAGGCTGTCGTCTTATAGTATGTGTATGTGTGTGTGTGTGTGTGTGTGTGTGTGTGTGTGTGTGTGTGTGTGTGTGTAATATTAGTTTAACAAATTCTATGTTATGTTAGAATATTATGATGAATTGTCTAATTCTTTTTTTCTCTTTGTGTTTTTCTTTTGTAGATGATTGCAAAGGAAAGCGACAAAGGAAAATCTTGTATAAAACTCAAAACTACTTAAATCGTTATGCTGCAGATGGCCTCAGAACACTCTGTATTGCTAAAAAGGTAACAATGACTTTCATCAATAATTAGATAATTATATTTTAAAGGCTGTCAATTTTACGTTTGTTTAGAACAATTAATTATATACGAATGATATGATGTACATAAATTCCAGTAAATAGTAAGACTTGATTCAATATAATATTATATCATATTTTATAATATTATATAATATATAGACTTGCACAAATAAAGTTTTTGAATAACCTGAAGTACCTTAATTTCGGTTATGTTGATATTTATCATTCATTTATCATTTAATCAAAATCTTTAATCGATTGACAGCCCTAATTTTTACTTTCACATTTACACTTTTGTGTTGACTTTATGGATAAAAATGAAGTGTCTAACTTGGGAAAAGTGTTTACGCTTTTAGATGGTTAACAAGTGTGTGAGCTTTTTCCCAGAGTGCTGATCTGTGTAGCAGCTCAACAACACCCTCTCTCTCACTCACTCTCACTCTATTTTTCTCTCATTACTTTCTCTGTCATATCTCATGGATAGTAATATATGGTCTCACTCTCTTCTCTGACTTGTAAAGCTGGTGTCCTGAGCTTCTTGTGGGAGTCTGATTGCCATATGATGTGATAAGATGTGGTGTTCTTGTTTTTGTTTTTTTCCCCAAATATTTTTCAACAAACGTTCACGTTCCCACGGACCTAAAGGTGTCATAGACTTTTTAACCAACAAAACATGCTACTTTTCTCTCCATTTCTTAGTCACTAAATGGGACACTCCCTATATGTTTTAATATTTTTTTTTTTTGTTTTTTTTTTTTTTTGCCATGTTTCACTGCCACTGTTGCTAAATAGTCACCTTAACAGAAGGGGAGCTTTAAACCGCTTTGGTACAATTATTTTTCACACAATCAAGTGTGAAATCATACATAAATGGAGCTGCTTAAAGTTTGTTTTTGTTTTTTTAAGCCAGCCACCAAAATACCTTTGTGTTCTTCTGCTTTTCCTTTTTTTACATGTCTCTTTAAAACTGTAAAAACGCTTATAGATAGATAGATAGATAATACTACAGTTTAGGGCTGGGCTATATATCGCATGCGATTGTCACGCGCATTTCGTCAGTAAAGCCAGTTCCCTGATTACCGTTAAATCACCATCACCTGCTTTCAAATAGAGCGGCATTTAATAGAAAGAACCGTAGATCACTGACAAACTACGCAATATCGCGTTCATATCGCAGATGAATCGCCTTCGATAATGAACGCGATATTGCGTAGCTTGTCAGTGATCTACGGCTCTGTCTATTAAATGCCGCTCTATTTGAAAGCAGGTGATGGCGATTTAGCGGTAATCAGGGAACCGGCTTTACTGACGAAATGCGCATGACAATCGAATGCGATATATCGCCCAGCCCTACTACAGTTTATCAACCACTGTGTTTATCACAAATAATATTTATTGAACATCATTAAGCTGATGTTACACCTCTATCTGTGATATGATGATAGTTTTTGTTTGGTCCAGGTGCTCAGTAAGGAGGAGTATGCCAGTTGGCTACAGCGCCACCTGGAGGCCGAGACAGCCATACAGAAGAGGGAGGAGCTGCTATTTGAGTCTGCTTTACGGCTAGAGACCAACCTCCAACTTCTAGGTGAAAATGGCTCCTAAAGCATCTAAAAGCGTCTTAAATATTTCCTCCATCAAAGGACTTATTTAAGCCCGATGTTAATATACATCTCTGGGATTCAAGACACAAGTGGTTAGTGCCATACACAGGTGGATATATGCATAAAACCTTTCTTTCTGTATTTTTCAATAGGAGCAACAGGTATTGAGGACAGACTTCAGGATGGGGTCCCCGAGACTATTGCCTCTCTGAGGAAAGCGGGCCTTCAGATCTGGGTGCTGACAGGGGATAAACAAGAGACTGCCATCAACATTGCCTATGCCTGCAAACTGCTGGACCCAGAGGAGGAGATAATCACTCTTAATGCTGACTCACAGGTACACCCAACATGCACTGCTGCAGTCTCTTCTTATGGGCTCTGCTCTTTCTCATCACTTCCTTCTCCCACTGATTGCTGACCGAGTGAGGTTTCTGTCTGCATTTAATGGCTATTTTAATGTACGATTGATCTGTTGATTATTTCTTTAGTTTATTCACATCTCCAAACAATATGAAAGTTGAGGGCCACAAAAGGACATCTGTTTTGACTTAAGAGAATCTGTAGATTGAATTTGTGAACTGATTCATTGAAATTTGAAAAGATTGAAAGAATTAATTTACGGAAATGCTTCAGAATTTCCAACACTAACAAGCATTATTTAAAAAAAATAACAATTACTCTCAGACTTCCCACTCCAGCTGACAAATTTTAGGAATGCTGCCCGGTCCCGCCTACCACTACAGGGTTTGGAAATGTTTAATATCAGTTCTCACAAGGGGTTGAAAGCCCATTTATAATTATATTATGTCTCAGGAGTAGTTTATGTTTGGTCTTGTATTTAATTATTCATTCTCTGATTTGATTGTTGTTCTTGTTTTGCTTTTTGCTACCAGGAATGACAGAAATGTCTGAAGGTATTGCCCATAACCTTTAGGCCTGATTATGCCAGTTGAAAACAAAACAACCCCCCCCCCACCCCCACCCCATTCATCTCTCTGTATGCACCTGGGTGTTTTTCCACTATGGGCACTTTAATCTTCCATGGGCTAGTTTTTATTGTCTCAAAATTCGCTTTTCTGTTTGGATGATAAGTGCCAAAAGCGGGACTGTTACATTGACAGCACCAGGACTTTTATTTTGACAGTGCTGAGAACGGGAGCAGCTCGGTGCAGATGAACAGAAGCTCCCATTCTCTGACATCATTAGTTTACTGTCTTTGTTTTAACAGTTCTGTCTAATAAATTATGTCTATAAAATTAGCATCCCCTGGGCTTAATTTAAGGAGTGTTTATTTAAGAGTGCAATGTTATAGTGTTTACTTCCTTTTTAGTCATGCTTGTAGCATTATTTCTTTATTTGCAAAAAAATACTATGATTTCAGATTTTTTTTTTTTTTATGTTGATTCATTTTCAAATAAGTTATTTCTTATTTAGTAAATATTATGTGGAAAGAAAATTTTAATCGCAGCGTGTGATATCGCACTTTTTTATTTAAAGGGATAGTTCACCCAAAAATGAAAATTTGATGTTTATCTGCTTACCCCCAGGGCATCCAAGATGTAGATGACTTTTTTTCTTCAGTCGAACTCCAATTATGATTTTTAACTGACACCGCTGCCGTCTGTCAAATAATAGCAGTGATTGGGAACTTGAACATTAAGAGTCGAAAAAACTTCCATAGACAAATCCAAATTAAACCCTGAGGCTCGTGACACATTGATGTCCTAAGACACGAAACGATCGCTTTGTGCGAGAAACCGAACAGTATTTATATAATTTTTTACCTCTAATACACCACTATGTCCAACTTCGTTCAGCTTCCGGCTAGTGAGGTCTGATCGCGCTCTGACAATGACAGTGATGTTCTAGCACTCATTGAAGTATATGGGCGAGACATCACTTCCGTCAACAGAACGCGTTTTTTGACCTCACTAACAGGAAGCTGAACGAAGTTGGACATAGTGGTGTATTAGAGGTAAAAAATATATAAATAATGTTCGGTTTTTCGCACAAACCGATCGTTTTGTGTCTTAGGTCATTAATGTGTCGTCATGAGCCGCAGGTTTTAATTTTGATTTGTCTAAGCAAGTTTTATTTACTGTTATAGTTGAAGTTCCCAATCACTGCTATTATTTGACTGACAGACGGCAGCGGTTGCAGTTAAAAATCATAATTTGCGTTCGACTGAAGAAAAAAAGTCACCTACATCTTGGATGCACTGGGGGTAAGCAGATAAACATCAAATTTTCATTTTTGGGTGAACTATCCCTTTAAATATAGTAAATATCACATATTGGCTTTATATCAGCCATTGGCCACCCTGCTCTCTATCAGTTTCCACCATATCAGTCAACAACTAATGAAAATATATTTTATTTTTATTTATTTTGTATACTTGAAATATTAGCTATGAAATTAGCCTAAACTAGATAAAAAAAAATTCCCTATTTTATTCCTAAAATGTTTGAAATGCAATTTATTCCACCTAATCTTGTAAGCAAAATGCATAATTTGAGATGTTAAAAAATATTTGTTAATTCATTCAAATAACGGACTTCTGTGATTCATATAGTACTGTTGGATGTTGTTAGTAGACAAATTTAGTAAATTTATACTGTACCAAACGTTATCCACATACCCCTCTTTAAAATGTTTATAATTTATCCTATTTAGAACTAAATGGCAAAAAGTGTCTATAGTTGAAAAAAACACCCATATACCAAACTATATCCATATTCTCCTGCATGACATTGATCATTATTAGACTGTAGATGTTTCCTCCCACAGAATAGCTGGACTGACTTGAATGAGCACTCGTGATGTTTCATTTTTGTCTCCTTAGAGAACACGTGAAGCATCCTCATGAGTTTTGTTTTGAAAAAAACAAAGAGTTGTCATATACTGTAGGAATGTCTTAATCACTAATCGTTCCATTAGTCATAATTTTCTCCTTGCTTAAAGGGATATTCCACCCAAAAATGAAAATTCTCTCATGTCGTTCCGAACCTGTATGACTCACTTTCTTCTGTGGAGCACAAAAGATATTTTGAATGATGGTAACCAAATGATTTGGATTACCATTAAACTAAAGAGAAGATATTTTTGGAGAGGTTTCAGT
Source organism: Chanodichthys erythropterus (assembly GCF_024489055.1). NCBI lineage: Eukaryota > Metazoa > Chordata > Actinopteri > Cypriniformes > Xenocyprididae > Chanodichthys > Chanodichthys erythropterus. The sequence goes on from NC_090241.1 coordinate 25,205,487, forward strand.
GTTTGTTTCGCAGAAGAAAGTAAGTTTGGAATGAAATGAGGGTGACTAAATGATGACAACATTTTCATTTTTGGGTGGACTAACCCTTTTATAAAAGTGATTTGGTACAATAAATGTATGAAATTAATACCGTAATTGTGATCTAAGTTTAGTTGCATTTCTGAGCTGAGTCATATTTTTTTTTTGTAAAGTTATCTGTTTGCCACATGTTGTTACCCTCATGAGATCCTCATTGTGACCTTTTATGACCTTCCTGATTTATTTATTTATTTTTGTGTGTCTGAATATGGACTCTTACAGGAGACCTGTGCTGTATTGCTGGAGAACAGTCTGCGCTACATCCAGGCCAAGTTCCTTTGCAACCCTCGACCAGATCCTCAAGCAGCTAGAGACTATGCTGGCATCCACTTCTCTTCTCCGGTGTGTTCCCCAGCCTCCTCTGGCCACTCCAGCCCCTTCCTGGTGCACCGGCTAGGGCTGGTGATCGACGGCCGAACCTTGGCCTACGCACTGGACAAGAGTTTGGAGGACAAGTTCCTGGCAGTGGCTCGAAGTTGCAGGTCCGTTCTATGCTGTCGCTCGACACCCCTGCAGAAGAGCATGGTGGTCAAGTTGGTGCGCAACAAGCTCAAGGTCATGACATTGGCAATAGGTAAGAAAAGGATTATATTGGTCTTTTTATGATTCTCTCCTGTCTTGTGTTTGTTGCAACTGCTTAATCTCAAACTTAATCTCAACAGTGTTTAGATTAGTTGAATTTGTTGCATGAAAGAAAACAAAGGTTTTAAAGTCCAATCCGCAGCTGATAGGCCCAAAGTTGTCTGTAAACATCACACAACTGCAAAATTAGGCAATAATACACACAAATAAACTTCATTGTGTTCTTAATGCTGGTGATTTTAAGGGAATAGCTCAACCAAAATTCAAGATGGCATCATTTATTCACCCTCATGTTGTTCCAAGCCCATAAAATGTTTTCATCCTCCTTTCCACTGAAGCACTGAAGCATCATTAAAGTAGTCTATGAGAGAAAAGACAAAGGTTTTTTCACTGGAGCAATGTATTACATCCCATATTTATATAAAAATGTTCTGTTTCAAATAAATGCTCTTCTTTCATTCATCAACTTTCTATTCATCAAATAATCCTAAAACAATGTTTACACAACTATTAAGCAGCACAACTGGTTCCAACATTAATAAGAAAAATTACTTGAGTACCAAATCAGCATATTAGAATGATTTCTGAAGGATCTTGTGACACTGAAGACACATAATGTCATAATGCCAGAAACGATGGAATGGATCTTAAAAATAAATTAACGGAAACAAGAACGTTCAAACTGTCAACTCAATGTGAATAAGTGTATTCTATGACAGATTCATGCATCAGTCACTCAGTATGTATTTTTAATAATGTTAAGGTAAAGTCATGTAATATTTATGATTTTGATTATGTACAGTGCAATTGCAGAGAGATTCTGCCACACGCTCTTCTTAGGACACAGCTTTAAGTATTAAGGACTTGAAAGTTCAAGTACCATTATGTGATTCTATTGTATAATAATCTTAATTTATTAGACTGTCCTGCTTGAAATATAACTAGGTAAATGTCTAATTCAGAAAGTCCATTAATAGATGTTTTTAAAAAGTTGTCATAAAGAAAATGTTTTCAATTGTCAAAAACTAATTGAAATAAATTGTAAAAAAAAAAAAAAAAAACAGCCCTTTTTGTCATGATTATGACCAGTAACAATGTCTGTTTTGCGTTTGTTCAGGTGATATGATTTACAAAACCAATCTGGGTAGTGTTTCCTAAAAGCATCATAAGCCTACTGTAAGTTGATCGTAGCGCCATTGGTGACAGTGGTTCTACAATCAACTTAGGCTTACGAAGCTTTTGGAAACGCTACCCAGGGCTGCGTTTCTCAAAAGCTTCATGAGCTAAGTTGATTGTAAAAAGATTGCAACCAATGGTCTCTAGGATCACAGGAAACACAGCCCTGATTGGTTAAAGATCTGACTGATCTTTGATATCAGCTCGCTGATTCAGTGGCAAGATTATACAATATGTACATTATTATGCACTGATAAAGTCATATGGACCACTTTTATGAAACTTTTGCATTTCCATTCACTACAATTGCATGGAAGAGCATGACTAGTACAAAATTCATTTTCAGCTGCAAAAAAAGAAATCCATACAGGTTTGAAAAGATATGAGGGTGAGTAAATGATGAGAGTTTTCATTTTTGGGTGAACTATCCCTTTAAGCAATGAATGGTTCGTTCTTTGTAAGAAGCACAAGATTGGTAGCATAGATGTTATTTTTTTGTTGTTGTTTCATGTACTTTTTGCTTGGCAAGTCAAATTTGTAGATTAATGGTCCCCAGTGTTGCCAAGTAAACATTTCAGTGGACTGGTGACTGGACAGCACGTGTCTGTCCTTTCCCCAGTGCAGAATGCCACATTTACAAGCCTACGCAGCACTCTGGCTAATTATCCAGATGGCTTCAGGGAGAGAGAGAGAGCGAGAGAGAGATGCAAGGTGCATCAAGACTGAGCCACCTGCCTGCAGGAAGAGTGGGTTACCTCAGGTCATCCCCCGCTTTAAAGATTTTCTAATTCATTATGCCTCATGAAAAGAAAGGAGCAGATTTGTTAAACATTAACACTGTTGTTTTGGATAAAAAATGAGAGAGGGAGTGCTCAAACAACCCTCAGCAGTGGTGTAAATAAACTCTTTTGCCTTCGAAATTGACAGACTTCATTACAGAATGAATCAGAGCCTTGTCTCTAATGAACGGACATTTATGGTGTACAGACACGTTCGCAGCAGATGTTACCGGTTCTCACGCAAAGCATATTTGCTTTGTTGGTGTACTTCAAATAAAGGTGGTCTTGTTGAATTTGGCTGCCATGCTTGTTTGTTTCAGTTTAGACAAAGGCGACTGACGGTCTCAGCGGGCTTTTACTTTTCTATATACTTCAAAGCCTACTAGCTTTTTAGCTTGAAAGTGATCTTTTGATGATAGCTTGGGGTCAAGTCAGCACTGCGCCTCACGCCTCAGGGCTCAGGCAACAGAAGATGATTTTAAAAACCACCTCGAGGCAGATTCAAAGGTCCAAGGCAAACATCTTTGAAAACATATTATGTGTTAATTGAAGTACACTGCCTCTCACATGTTGTCAATTTAGTTCAGAATTATGTTACTGTTATGATTGTTTAGATTTTCTTTCAAAAATGCCACAGCTGTATTCTCATGTTTTACAATAAACACAATCACAAAATCACACTCGATTTAAATTATAGTGTAATATAAAAACAATAAATAAATATTTCAGACCTTCATACAAGCTGGATGCTATATAATTGCTAACCTTACTTGCAGTTTTCCTGTGATCAGATATTCTGAAATATTCTGAGACTGTGCAACTTTGACTTTGTATGCATATTTCTTCTAACCACTTGTTCAACATTTCAAACTCTAACAATCAAACACAAACAACACCTTTAACCCGCTCTAAATATCTCTGTCTAACCCTACTTAATGCTATATATCCATTAAAGGATTAGTTCACTTTCACTTAAAATTTCCTGATAATTGACTCACCCCCATGTCATCCAAGATGTTCATGTCTTTCTTCAGTCGAAAAGAAATTAAGGTTTTTGATGAAAACATTCTAGGATTTTTCTCCATATAGTGGACTTCAATGGGCACCAAACAGGTGAAGGTCAAAATTATAGTTTCTTTGCAGCTTCAAAGCGTTCTACGCGATCCCAGATGAGCAATAAGAGTCTTATCTAGAGAAACCATCACTCATTTTCTAAAAAAAAAAAAATTCTATACATTCTCTTCTTCTTCTTCTCTGCTATGTGTATTACTGCCCTCCTCAGGTCAAAGTTTGAGCTAAATTGTCATATACAATATGCTAGTGCAAGTATATAACAATTAGTTCAAACTTTGACCTGTGAAGGGTATTAAAACACTTATTTATGGCTAAAACATATATAACTTTTAATTTTTTTTAGAAAATGAGTGATGGTTTCTCTAGATGAGACCCTTATTCCTCATCTGGTATCATTTTAAAGCCCTTTGAAGCTGCAATGAAACTGTAATTTTGACCTTCAACTGTTTGGGCTCCATTGAAGTCCACTATATGGAGAGAAATCCTGGAATGTTTTCATCAAAAACCTTCATTTCTTTTCGACTGAAGAGAGAAGGACATGTTTTATCAGGAAATTGTAATTTGAAAGTGAACTAATCCTTTAAAATTGCAGGCTTTTTAAAGCCGTTTTTAACTTTTCCGACAGGATGTTAAGCCAACATTTGTGTATTTGTACCATTTTCTGTAATAAAGTGCTTCATTTAGTTTAAGTAGTGCTTAAATAAAGTTTGTGTTCTTTAAAACTTCAAAGTATCATATAGAACAGGATTAAATGAAACCCAAAATATTTGATTTTCAGTCAAGAAGATTATTTGTAATGTTCAGATCCTTTGTTGGTCAAACATTGCTATATGAATTTGCAGCTCAGACTTCACCAAGCTTAAACTGTGTAATGAAATGCAAAATTAGCATGACCACCCTAATACTTGGTTTCCTGTTTGATTTGACTTTGTAGTAAGCATTTTTCAGACTATAGGTGTAAAAGGTGACATTGATGTAAAGTCATGTCACCCCGTTATTGCACAGTGTCATTCTGGTTAATTTCAGAGACCACAGCTTGCTTCTGGGTGCTTTGTGTTTAATTTATGTTGTTTATTTCTGCCAGCAGAGCACTTTGCTGCTGATGCAATGTTTGCATTAATGCAGGCTGACATTGTGCAAAGTGAACAGGAATTAATAAATCCTATACCCTTCTCTCTTGCCCTCTTTTTGTCTCTCTCTTTCTCATTCATCCTAGGTGACGGAGCTAATGATGTTAGTATGATCCAAGTGGCTGATGTAGGGGTGGGAATCTCTGGACAGGAGGGCATGCAGGTAAGGAGAACCTGAAAAGATCAGGGCAAAGTAATGCTGTTTGAAAGAGGATGGGGAGATGACTGCATTCTGGCTACATCTAGAGCATGCAGTGTGAGCACACTTTACGCTCTGCCTTAAGTGTAGAGTACAAGAGGAATGAACATTCCAAAGCAGGACTGCAGAGTTAATGCACCAAAAAAACGTATATACATAATTCATGTTTTATGAAGAGGTTTTGGCCAAGACACGGAGAGGCAGTCTGTACTCAGACAGATGATAAATGGTACCTTACACCAGTGGTATAGTGAGTATAGTTACACATTTTCATGTTACCTTCTGATGCGTAAATTAAACGCAGATATTGCTCAAATGTGCTGTTTGTTTTTGTTTGGTGTAAGTTGCTAAATATGGACTATAACAACTACCACAGTAATGGGATTTTATGTGTTTGACAAATCTGACAAACATTGTAGTGGTTACATATTTATAACCATCGGGATCCATGTCTTCTAAGATGTTTGTCTTTTTCTCTTCATTTGAAAAGAAATTAAGGTTGTTGAGGAAAACATTCCAGGATTTTTCTCCATATAGTGGACTTCAACAGTTACCAATGGGTTGAAGGTTCAAGTTGCAGTTTCAATGCTGCTTGAAAGGGCTCTACACGATCACAGCTGAGGAATACGGGTCTTGTCTATTGAAATGATCAGTCATTTTCTAAAATAAAAAAAAAAATATATATATAATATATATATAGTTTTTAACCACAAATGCTCATCTTGCACTAGCTCTGCGATGCGGCACGCATTACGCAATCATGTTGGAAAGGTCACGCGTGATGTAGGCGGAAGTACCGAGTAAGTGTTTACAAAGTGAATGTGCAAAGACCAAGTCAAACTGCCTTTACAAAAAAAGGTCAAACAACGATGTTGGAGGATTTTTAAGATGTAGGAGAAAATGAGGTGGAGTTTTTCACCCTACCGCATAATATAATATAATATAATATAATATAATATAATATAATATAATATAATATATATATATATATATATATATATATATATATATATATATATATATATATATATATATATATATATATATATATATATATATATATATATATATATATATATATTTTTTTTTTTTTTAGAAAATGACTGATAGTTTCGCTAGATATAACCCTGCTTTGAAGCTGCATTGAAACTGCAGTTTGGACCGTCAATCCATTGGTAACTGTTGAAGTCCTAGTTTTGTGAAATTGTGATACATTTATTTCAGGATCTTTTTAATAAATTAGAAATCATTGGTAAGATTTTATGGTAAGGTTGGTAACATTGATCAATTTAATTCATCCTTGCTAAATAAGTTTTTATTTCTTTAAAAAAATAAAAATAAACTGCTAGACAAGAACTTCCGCAAGAATATAATGTGAAGTGCACAGTTCAGTATTCATCAGTTTTAAATCTTTGCTTTATTTGGTGTGAGGACCCTATTTTAATTGCTCTGTCAATTATTCTTCTCTTCCGAAATGAATCGCATTTTTGAGGGCCTGAACGTGCTCAAACTCATGAAACTTTGCACACGTGTCAGAAATGGTGAAAATTTATGTCTGAAATGGGTTTCAGAATTAGGTGTGGCAAAATGGCTCGATAGCGCCACCTACAAAATTTCAACGAAGTGCCCCATACGCTACATTTCACGTACAGTTATGAAATGTGGTACACACGTCAAACAGCCCAATACCTACAAAAAAGTCTCTTGGAGACTTCTGAAAACCAACAGGAAGTCAGATATTTTGTGTCCGTGGCGGCCTGACAAAGTCTGATGTTTCGCCATGAAAGAGGAAGCTCTAGTAACTTGGGCATACAATGTCCAATCTCCCCCAAACTTCACATGTGTGATAAGAGTCCTGGCCTAAAGACATCTACTTGACAATATTCAGTTAGTCATAGTGCCACCTGTTGGCAGCAGGAAGTGTGGCACTTTGAAATGACTTGGCTGTAATTCTCCTGTATTCACTCGCTTACATGCATGTCACCCCCTGTTCACCGTTTACCTTATGCCAACGGATGGCGGTGAGCTTTAATTTTAGAATATTTTCTTTCTTTATTGCAAAAAAAAAAAAAAAAAGAATGTTAGTACTGTATTAACTTGTCACTTGATTGAAAGTATGAGTCCTGAAGCCGGTAGAGAACCACTGCCTTATACAACTTTATCGTTAAATTGACTCTTCCACTGATATATTGACCCATGCCTTTTCTTAACGGCAGTTAACCTAAATGCACTCAGTGGCAGCAGTCTGACATTGTTTAGATCATATGCAGAATATGGCTGCTTCAGCGGTTCATTTCTAAAACACCCTCCACTTCTTCGTCTCTGGGAACAGCAAATCTGATTCTGGTTTCTCAGAAAATCTCCACTTTGCACACAAAACACTTACCCACCCCCTTCCGCCCCGTTCTCAATGGCAAGCCTTACAGAATCTACATCCTGATGAGGTGAGAAGAGAGACAGGAAGCGCTATGAGCTCATCTGTTTGACGCTCTGCCTCATGCAGATTAATTAATTCAGAGAAAGATCTGGACGTAATGAGGCGCCACTCTCCGCTGTGTGCTAAAGTGCTCTTCATATCCGAGATCTCGTTAAGGTCAGCATTCAGTATAAACAACCCTAATGAGAATCTGTTTATGACTCTGTCCCGTAGACATAATGTACCAAATACAGCAGGGTAATATTTGATCTCACCTGTTTGTTTTTTTTATGCTTTCTTGCTGTTGAGAGAATGACGGTGAGGATGGAGAAACATGGCTGATGGTGCTGTCAGGCCAATTGTAACTGATTAAAATCCCAAATGCCATTAGAGGCGACAAGGCAGTATCTGTCACGCTGATAGATGACATGTTAACTGCCTGACGCGTGCAGCTGTCGAAAACGCGTCATAAAGTATAGATGTGTGATGGACGGGGGATCGTTGTCACCAGATCGAGTCACCAGGCTGATGTTAATCTTTTGTCTTATGAATGTATGTGGATGCCATGCCACCATGTTTGTGTGTCTCATGATGGATCTTGGGCCTCAAGGCAGATGTCACCAAAATCCATTTTATATGAATGTGTTTGAACACTTTAACTCATTGGGCCAACATGTAACAGTAGCATAGGCAAATAATGTACATTTTAATTATTTTTCCCACTTTGTAATAATGCTAAAAATATACTTGAATTTTTTCATTCTACCTTTCTGAGTATTTGACATTGTGGTCATAATAATGTTGTCAAACCTTTATTAACTGTTCACATTGTGTTCATAGGCGGTAATGGCCAGTGACTTTGCCCTGCCACGGTTTCGATACCTGCAGAAGCTGCTCTTGGTTCACGGCCATTGGTGTTACTCTCGTCTCGCCAACATGATCCTCTACTTCTTCTACAAAAATGCTGTGAGACCCTGAAGTTTACTCATTTCCTGATTATAATTGGCTTTAATGTATAGATTGATCTACTTCAAAAAGACTTTGAAGAACTCTATGGCAGGGATAATATATAAGCTGATCATTATTGAAAAATAATCTCTGACATGGTGATCAGTCTTGTATCACCCTGAATGAGGTTTATTTTGTGATAATGTCCAGCTTGCTGTACATTATCTTGCTTATTTGAATGAATTACTGGTTTTATGTTAGAAATGTTTGATTAACGTGAGGAGAGTGAGTGCTACAAGTGATATGGAAGGAAGAAATTAGTTGTCAGTTGGTTGTCAGTCAAATATAGAATTTATAGGGTGTTTTGGATCCTGTAAAATTATTAAAATGTTAAATTCACTTTTTTAATATCTATAAACATCTTGATGCCTTTAAAATATTGCAATTCAATCATTAAATTAAAATTTTCACACAACTTTAATGGCCCCTAGAATATTTTGTATCAATATCAGAACATGTAATATATCAAAATAAAGAACGAAAAAACATGCAATCTTTTTTATCAGCACTTGAAAGTGGGTTTCATTAAAAAAGCAACTTTCTGAACAAGATGCTTTGAAAATAGCTTGTTGTTGTTTTTATAAAGACTACATTGTGCATAAGCAATGCTTTTATTGCTTGTTCCTTTTTTTTGCCTTTGTTTTGATCCAGAGATTCAGTACTCTTTCAGAAATTGCGTAATAGCGCCCCCTACCTTTTTATAATGGTGAAAACACAGAAAGCCGGAAAATTCCATCAATGGCGGGATGGAGTTAAATTACTACATTTGCACAAAAAAATAATTGTAATGCTTTAAACTTAGTTTCCATAAACATACAGATACCCTGTACTTCAGCAATTAAACTATTCTGATTGATCAATCCTAAAATCAATTTGTTTAGAGTATTCCAGAGAGCCATGTAATAGTGCATTTAGTTTCATGATGTGACTAGTTTATAGCTAGAAGCTCTTAAACGTTGTTGTCTGTTCTTCATATATTCTTTGATTAATGATGATCTATTCTTAGAGAGGTCCTAGAAACGTCTTGGTCGTAATGAAGATGCATGACTTTTAATGAGGCAACAGCTGCAGTCCTCATTGCAGACCTTTTTTGTCTTTCTCTTACCCTTTTCCCCTCTATTGTACTGTCTCTCTCACCCTAGATGTTTGTTGCCCTCATCTTCTGGTATCAGTTCTACTGTGGGTTCTCTGGGTCAGCAATGGTTGATCAGTGGTATCTGATCTTCTTCAACCTGATGTTCTCCGCCTTCCCTCAGCTCATCACTGGCACCCTTGACAAAGATGTGTCAGCAGAAACCCTGCAGGAGTTGCCGCAGCTCTACATGAATGGACAAAACTCAGAGGTACAGCCAGAACATAATTACACCATCCATGAATGGCATAAATCAAATTATTATTGCAACTGAACAGACTTTTGAAAGTTTAATGTAAATGGTAAATAAAAGCCCATGAACAGCGTTTTGCCACATGTATTCACACATGAGTTGCCCCCAGTTTGCAGCATCAGCAGTTCCTCTATAAGCAGATGAAGTATATTACCCATGCAGCGGTTGCCACAGTTATTGCTTTGATTGTTTTTTGCTGACCCGTTTCAAAATGGGTCTTTTATTCTGTGCTGAGTTTCATGAGGGGGAAAACAGCACGAGCAAGAGCAAACATTTTATAAAAACCACTAATCATCCTGAAATCGTGCAACCTGGGATAATTAAACTGCTGTGGTTGCCTCTGCTTTGCTAACAATGTGCCTCTGCAGAGGTCTTCCTTTATTTTGATTTATTCACAAACCATTTCTTCATGTTCTATGACTCCATTAGTGGAACATCTAATGACATTATAATAAAACGTGGTCATCTGGAATCGTGGAATGGTTTTTGCCTGCCCCTGATTGTTTCAATTTCTTTTACAGGAATATAAACCCTACATGTTCTGGATGAACATGATTGATGCCTTTTACCAAAGCCTCATCTGTTTCTTCATCCCCTACTTTGTAAGTTTGATTTGATTATTTTGTGCATTTGCCGAATTTTCCATGATTTGGCTGCTCAAGTATGCCATGCTTGAGATGAAGGCAGTCTGATCTTAATGGAACATTCGGTAACACTAAAGCCTATATTTCTAATGCATTATAAAAGTGTTTTTAAGGCATTAATTATTCCCTGTAATGCACCTTATAATTGTATGGTCTCATGAATAATTGTAATCACTGTTATAATACATTATAATGCTTATCTATTCATTGTTAAAATATAATGCATTAATGGCAAGCAACTAATTTCAGAAGCAACAAGTAATCTGCAAATGTCATAATGCATTTTAATTTTGGTTACAATTATTTATGAAAGTATATAATGTATTATAACATACATTATGAATACTGTTATAATGCATTATACGTAAAAGCTAAAAGTAAAAGTAAAGTGTTACAGTATTTAAAGTTGAAGCGCACTGCAAAAATGACTTAATGATTTTTACTTGTTTTCCAGTAAAAATATTGATAAAAAAAATCTTTACTTTTAAGCAACACATTTGAGACTTATTGTCATAGGTTGTATCTTCACTAATTGTGTATTTTATTGCAATGGCAGATGCTTTCTTTCAACTGTCACCTTTTTATTCATTAAAATTTGTCTTGTTTCAAGGATTTTCAGATATTTTAAATGCAAATCTATACAAAAATTAAAACTAGGATTTTTGCAGTGTGTAATATTAATATACTTAAAACGGATTCAATAAGTAAGCAACAGTGTTGTCTGAACTTTGTATGTCATATTTTTGCAGGCTTACGTTGACTCTGATGTGGATTTGTTCACGTGGGGAACTCCCATCACCACCTTGGCACTCTTTACCATTTTGCTGCACTTGGGCATCGAAACCAAAACCTGGGTGAGTGAGTCTCAAAATGTAAAATGCAATAGGATTGTGTGATGTACTTGGCTAAAACTCAGGGCCAAACTAACTCCTAAAGCTCACTCTCTGGTTAACCAAGTCTCTGGTTAAGCCTGTTTGTGTCTAACCCTAAACATAATTTGCAAAAATGCTGATAAGAGTAGTGAAGTCTGTTGTCAATCAGATCAATGTCCATTTCAATGAATCAACTGAGCAGTTTATTTACATCATCTGTTTAGAAATGGATGTCCTTGCATGGCATTTGCATGCATGTTGTTTATTCGTACATTGATTCACGTTTCTGAAATAAAAATTAGAACTATACAAAGACACATTTTATTCATTAACATACTTGGCGAAAAACTTTTAAGTATTTTATTTTAAAGTATTTTAAACTTGCAGTACCATGTTTTCTGGCTTTGTCGAATGTGTGCCCCACATATATATATATATATATATATATATATATATATATATATATATATATATATATATATATATATATATATATTATATATATATACACACACAAACTCTACCGTGTGTATATATATATAATATTATTACAATTTAAAATAACTGTTTTCTATTGGAACATAATGTCATTTATTTCTGTGTTGGAAAAGCTGAATTTTCAGCATCATTACTCCAGTCTTCAGTGTCACATGATCCTTCAGAAATCATTTTAATATGATGATTTGCTGCTCAAGAAACATTTATTATTATTATCAATGTTAAAAACAGTTGTATACTTTCCTTGATGAATAGAAAGTTCAAAAGAACAGCATTTATCTGAAATACAAAGCTTTTGTAACATTATACACTACCGTTCAAAAGTTTTATTTTTTTGAGAAGAATTTAAAGAAATTCATATTTTTTTCAGCAAGGATGCATTAAATCAATCAAAAGTGACAGTAAAGACATTTAAAATGTAACAACAGATTATATTTCAAATAAACGCTGTTCTTTTGAACTTTCTATTCATCATAGAATCCTGAAAAAAAATTGTACACAAATATTTTGTACATCTGTGCACAATAAATGTTTCTTGAACAGCAAATCAGCATATTAAAATTATTTCTTAAGGATCATGTGACACTGAAGACTGGAGTAATGATGCTGAAAATTCAGCTTTGCCAACACAAGAATAAGTTACATTTTCAAATAGAAAACAGTTATTTTAAATTGTAATAATATTTCACAATATTACTGATTTTAGTGTATTTTTAATTAAATAAATGCAGCCTTGGTGAGCAGATGAAACTTCTTTATAAAACATTAAAAATGTTACCGATCCCAAACTTTTTACGGTGTGTGTGTATATATATATATATATATATATATATATATATATATATATATATATATATATATATATATATATATATATATATATATATATATATATATATATATATATATATATATATATATATATATATATATATATATATATATATATATATATATATGACATACAGTATTCATTTTAATTGTTCAGGTCTTTAAAAGATCTTAAATTGTAATAAATTTGATTTAGTAGACAAAACAGCAGCAACCCTGATATTGACTTTGTACTGCATATTTGTCATCGTTGCATAAACTTCTCCTAAAACAATCCGTCGCAATATGTATGAGTGTATATACATCTTGTGTACGATCCACCAGGATTCGGAAATGATAAAGTGCTTTAGCTTTGCTGAAATCAGAAACCTATCCCACGCACGTGTACGAGGGGGAAGAGAAAGCAAGCCTTTCCTTACTTTCTCCAAGTATGAAATGAGGCTGAACACTGTAGCAAGGAAGACCAGGATGATGCTGACACGGCCAGAGACATTTATGCAGGAAGCCTCCATGATTGGTTTGAACCGGGTGATACTGCGCCATCAGGGGCCATACATCAGCCTGACAGTCCATGCAGGCAGCCTGAGTCCAGCCCACTGTGCTTGTCTCTCTCGCTCACCAAGTGGCGTATACACGGCCGACACGCACAGGGTGGCCAAAGCTAATAGTTGATTTTACCGATGCATGTCCTGTGGAGTATTGCATTTATGTATGTGTGCAGCCTGTACCTGCTTCTCCTCTATTTTTCCCTTTTTTTTGTGAGTCGCTGTTTTAGATTTATGAGGGCGAATTGGATTACAGCTTTTTCCATTACACCGGCGCTGTAAATTTTCAGCTGACAAGTTTCGGTGCGTGAAAAATGTCCTCTGCAGCCTCACTGTCTTTCCGGACATGATGATGGCTTCTGGTGTGAAAGAGGCCGTTCTTCACAGTAAATGGCTCAAGTACAGAGTAAACGTTTCCTATAGTTGGGCTGGCAGGTTCATCGTTCCACATGCTGCCTGGGAAAATGAACACATGTACTAGAGAGAGCGAGTGAAACTCCTTTTAGGTCATTTGAGGTGAGGTCAGTGTGGAGGCCAAGTACATGTCAGAAGGTCGTCGCACATGAATTTCCGCGCCCAACCCTTTTCAGTTCCATAAAGTGACGCAGTTCAGGATTAAAACAACAAGCTTTACTCTTGCTACACCAAATGCACACTGCTCACCAGAGAATGGTTGAATTTTGTTACTACTTTTTTCATTTTCTTCTATACATGGTGTAGAGACTGAATCATGTAATAGAAATAACCAGAAACGCATTTGATCCAGTGTTCTTGCATTTCTTAGTTCTCACTAATAACAATGTGAATAATGTATGAAACGTTTTCAAATTTGTTCTCACTTTGAGTCATGGTAAAATATCTAATTCAGGCAATTTAGCAATTCTTAGTTAACTCTGCCTTGATTGTCTTTAATTATTTCACAGACATGGATGAACTGGGTATCGATTGGCTTCAGTATAGCTCTCTTCTTTACTGTGGCGCTGTGCTACAACGCCTCCTGCCCTACCTGTTTCTTTCCCTCCAACACTTACTGGACCATGCAGAAGCTGCTGGGAGATCCTACATTCTACCTGCTGTGTGTTGTCACACCTGTTGCTGCTCTTCTTCCCAGGTATTTCTAAACGTAATTATGCCCTGTTGGAAGTATTTGATCTAATTGAAATTATTTGAGCTAATCATTTATTTAAGTTTAGTTCCATGTTGTTTAGATAAGAGTAAGACGCTCGCAAATGCAACAAGATCTTCGCTATGGGCGACTAAATAATGTCTATCATTAGCCATTGGCTAATAAATTCTTATATTTTACACGCCAGTGTATGTGTGTTAGAGGCTAAATATAAGTTTGGCATAGATATAGGCCTATTTTCACTCACTGAACACTCTGACTGAGCCGCTTGAGAGTTTCGCTCTCTGTAAAGAGATCTGTATTATTTCAATTCAGCTCAATGGATGCGCACAGCGCACCTGTATTTGGCGTACCGCAAACTCTAGTGAATGCGCACAACTCGCCGTCGCTTTGCGTGCATGAGAAACTGCACTCTCAGCAAAGAGAGAGAGAGAGATTCTTGCATACAATGCAGAATCAACACGCTACGTGTGAACGATTTACTTTGTTGTATTGTCCTGTCAAAATAACGGACTTCATTTGGAATTATTCAGCTTTTAAGAAAAAGCAGAAGAGATGCCGGTTTGAATGACCAACAATACCTTAAGCACCACCACAAGTCCTAAGTTCAGTTAAAATGACAAATATGCATTCATACATGGTTACCAAGTTTTAGTTGTAATTAATAAAGTTCATCATTAAATAGTGCTTGATTAAGTATATCAGTCTGGCAAGTAAACTAAAAAATTTACTAAATGGCGTAGAGGGTTGTGTATTTAATATGATGTATGTAATGTATGGTATGTATGTATGTGTGTATATACAGTGGGTATGGAAAGTAGTCAGACCCCCTTAAATTTTTCACTCTTTGTTATATTGCAGCCATTTCCTAAAATCATTTAAGTTCATTTTTTCCCTCATTAATGTACACACAGCACCCCATATTGACAGAAAAACACAGAATTGTTGACATTTTTGCAGATTTATTAAAAAAAAACTGAAATATCACATGGTCCTAAGTATTCAGACCCTTTGCTCAGTATTTAGTAGAAGCACCCTTTTGATCTAATACAGCCATGAGTCTTTTTGGGAAAGATGCAACAAGTTTTTCACACCTGGATTTGGGGATCCTCTGCCACTCCTCCTTGCAGATCCTCTCCAGTTCTGTCCGGTTGGATGGTAAACGTTGGTGGACAGCCATTTTTAGGTCTCTCCAGAGATGCTCAATTGGGTTTTAGTCAGGGCTCTGGCTGGGCCATTCAAGAACAGCCACAGAGTTGTTGTGAAGCCACTCCTTCGTTATTTTAGCTGTGTGCTTAGGGTCATTGTCTTGTTGGAAGGTAAACCTTTGGCCCAGTCTGAGGTCCTGAGCACTCTGGAGAAGGTTTTCGTCCAGGATATCCCTGTACTTGGCCGCATTCAACTTTCCCTCGATTGCAACCAGTCGTCCTTTCCCTGCAGCTGAAAAACACCCCCACAGCATGATGTTGCCACCACCATGCTTCACTGTTGGGACTGTATTGGACAGGTGATGAGCAGTGCCTGGTTTTCTCCACACATACGGCTTAGAATTAAGGCCAAAAAGTTCCATCTTGGTCTCATCAGACCATAGAATCTTATTTCTCACCATCTTGTGGGCTTTCATGTGTCTGGCAATGAGTCGGGCCACTCTGCCATAAAGCCCCGACTGGTGGAGGGCTGCAGTGATGGTTGACTTTCTACAACTTTCTCCCATCTCCCGACTGCATCTCTGGAGCTCAGCCACAGTGATCTTTGGGTTCTTCTTTACCTCTCTCACCAAGGCTCTTCTCCCCCGATAGCTCAGTTTGGCCGGACGGCCAGCTCTAGGAAGGGTTCTGGTCCTCCCAAACGGCTTCCATTTAAGGATTATGGAGGCCACTGTGCTCTTAGGAACCTTAAGTGCAGCAGAATTTTTTTTTGTAACCTTGGCCAGATCTGTGCCTTGCCACAATTCTGTCTCTGAGCTCTTCAGACAGTTCCTTTGACCTCATGATTCTCATTTGCTCTGACATGCACTGTGAGCTGTAAGGTCTTATATAGGCAGGTGTGTGGCTTTCCTAATCAAGTCCAATCAGTATAATCAAACACAGCTGGACTCAAATGAAGGTGTAGAACCATCTCAAGGATGATCAGAAGAAATGGACAGCACCTGAGTTAAATATGAGTTTCGCAGCAAAGGGTCTGAATACTTAGGACCATGTGATATTTCAGTCTTTCTTTTTTAATAAATCAGCAAAAATGTCAACAATTCTGTGTTTTTCTGTCAATATGGGGTGCTGTGTACATTGAGGAAAAAAATGAACTTAAATGATTTTAGCAAATGGCTGCAATATAACAAAGAGTTAAAAATGTAAGGGGGTCTGAATACTTTCCATACCCACTGTATGTATATATGTATGCATATATGTATGTATGTATGTATGTATAAAAAATGATTTCAATATATAATTTCTAATCACAGTTTTGCTGCTTCCTCTTTGCTAACCCTTTACTTTGTTCATTTCTCAGATACTGTTATAGAGCTTGTCAGGGAACTCTATTCCCAAACCCTGTCCATGTGGGAAGACAACTGGACAAACTGCCAGTGGACATGCGCAGGATCTTCATGAGTCAGAGCCAGATGAAGCTGGGATCACTCGGGTCACTGTTTGCTCCCCGCGCCCCGTTTTTCCCTCTCTGCAGGCCTTTCCAGAAAGATTACAGGCCCAGGGGAAAGCAAGCCCACATGAGTGGCACCAAACAGAAGGAGAAAGCTATAGCCAGCCCCATCCCATCAAAGAGAATGGAGATGCCGGACACACCTTTAAGCTCAAAGAACTCTGACAACCATATCACACTCAACTTCAGAATGCAGGAAAAAGTGCAGTCCTGCAGACAGGGCTCAGACGGCCCCCTATGTGAGAACTTACACTGCGTGAAGGAACCTTCGAGTCCTATTACAGGCACTTTGCCGTACTCCAAAGACACTCCTGGCTCCAGGACTATTTTGGATAGCACGGGCTTGGACGCCCCGCTGAGCCCAACAGACCTCTGTCAGGTCGGGTTGCTCACCTCCACTCCGTTGCTTCCTCAAACCGAGACTATGCAGCTCATGTCGCCTCCCAGAAGTTGTTTTTTGGGACAAAAACTAGACGATGAGGACCAAATAAACCAAAAGTCCCTACTGAAACAGGCTGGGGATGTGGATCACACCCAGTCATCTAGCTGCCTACAAGAACATTCACTCAAAACAACATTTCTATGAGTCTTTCTAGCCGTTACGCTGTTTCAAATTTGCACGTTAGCTTTAAGAAATGTTATTATATATTCATGAATATTTTATGAAGATATAGGTTGGTACTACATATATATATATATATTTTAGATGTATAAAGTTTAGAATAAAGTTTGTTTTGTTTTTGTTTTTTGAGAGAGAGAGAGAGAGAGAGAGAGAGTGGTCGGCATATGCAAACTGGATGGTCTTATATTTTACTATGACTGACTTTTTGGGTATTTTTTTTTCTTTCTAAACCATCTCAAAAGAGGAGGAGGTTTATTCTCAAGGCAGAAGCAGTGCAGACACATTCCTTTATCTGTTTATTTGAACCTGGATGTTCTGGCGCACTTTAAAGAACCTTCCTCTTCTACCATCAGACACTGCTGATAGCACTACACTCCTATTTCCCCTTCCCAATCCTAAAAATTCATGGTACCCTTCATTGTTAGTAGCTACAGAAATTCTAGTAATACTTTGCCAAAAGTGTACATGAGAAGTCATTTACTAATACCTGAACTGATACTTAAACTTTGAATGAAGGTATGAGCTAATCAAGAACTATTAATGTGCTTAGCTGTGACTGGAGTCATTTGCATCAATATTAGTCATAACAACGTATTAGTGTTGTAGAATGTTAGTTAAAGCTTTCAGAAAAATGAAATCAGGTGATTTCTATGACAAAGAATGTAATAGGGCAAACCCTACTCTGACTTTTAATAAATGAATCATTCTTGATTTTAATTCATTATAATGCCTTCATAACATTTGCTTCACATTCACATCTGCGGTAACATTATTGGATAATCACGCTTTTTAATTTATAATCCCATTTAAAATCTAATTAAAACCTACATTTATTAAAGTCAGACTAAGTCAGATTAGCCAATCTAATGCATTTACTATCAAACTTGTTCAAACATGTAGTTAAGGTGGCCATTATTCACACGACTCCCTCTGACTCCAGTCGTAGCGCTTAATTAGTTCATGATTAGTTAATTCACCAATCGTTCATGTTAAAGAAACTATTTGTTCAAGTATTATTACATGATTTATGTACCCTATTTGTAAAGTGTAAGTGAAATTCTTTAAATATGCCTTTAATAGTTCTGTTTGTTGTAAGATCCCCTGTGCGACTTGTGTTAGTGTTGGGCAAGTTTTAGCATTTTATGTTTTTGCTGTTAGAAGGACTATGCATAACACTTTTACTCTATTTCGTTCCATTATTGAAGCTCTTAGACATCTCCAGACATTAAAATGTCAGTAACTGTCACAAAAGCACCATCACAGACTTGAATGAGTCAAACATTTCTTTGTAAAAATGAAACGGTCCTCAAGTCTAGCGCAGATGAGCACATCTTTCTCGCTTTTCATACATACGCAGATGGTGCTTGTGGCAGGTTCCAGCTCAAATATGTCTTTTTGTTCATTTTTTGCTGCTGCTTTTATTTCTACACACATTCCTGCAGGATAGGATATCACCTTTGCTTTTTTATATATAGTTATATTCATTCAGTCATAGTGCAGAGTGCTTTAGGAAATAGAGGCCGATGCATAAAGCTACTTAGTGTTGATTGACAGCAAAGGATCTTGATAAATATGTTTCAGTTCATGTGCGAACACAGGGACACGCTGATACATTTGCTTTAGCCATTTTTGGCCTTATCAGTTCATATATGCATCTTCTCCTATGATTGTATTTTTCTGCTGTTTCCTCTATACATGATCCTTGACCAAAGATGCAAGAAGCACATGACTGCTGGAGTGTTTGTACTGTAACCGTAGCTCTTGCTGAACGATTTATCATTTTGCGATTTAATCGGCTCAGCGTTGCTGCTCCTTTTATTAAAGGGAAATTTCAGCCAAAATGACAATTCTGTCATCATTAATTCATCCTCATTTCATTCCAAACCTGTTTGACTGTGATTGTCAATGCAATAAAAGTCAGTGGTGTCCAACATAGAACATTGGACCCCAGTGACTTTCATTGTATGGATTCCACAGAAGAAAGTAAGTCATAATGGGTTTAGAACGGCATGAGAGTGAATGAATGAAGACAGAATTGTCATTTTTGTTGGAATTATCCCTACAAGTGTCCAGCAGCCCAAGTTACTGTATCCAAACTGGTCCTATTTTTTCATTACAGGAAGCACTATGTATTATATGCATTCATGACTCGCTCGCCCTCAGGAACCGCCAGCATATCTTCATGAAAACATTCCATTTTGATCAGTCTATTCTAAGGGAGCTAATGGACTATGCTGTGACTGTGCGACTTCTCATTATTTTAAAGCTGTAATATGTGTAATGGACGGTTCAGGCGAGCACATGGGTGGTTATCCTTTTGTTCCGCAATAGAATATTCCACGATTCTGCAAATGTCAGGGGTGTGGCGTATCATAGAATCCCCTAGAGAGATGCTAAAATAGTTTTTATGAGATGATTTGTCACGCTGTGCTCGCATAACCTCAAGGCCTCACCAATCTGTTCGTTCGGGATCTCATTTGGGCAGTCTCTATCAAAACGGCTGATTTATGAACAGCCTACCAGGAGGATTATGAGATCTACTGTGCTCATTACACAATGAATGGTGCCAACAGAATGTGCTCAGACCAAAAAAAAACTCGAAAGCTCTTCGACTTGTACTTTCTTGTGATTCTTAAACGCAAAAACCTCATGTTTTTTGTGGGAGGGTCTGAGAGGAATAAACGTAGGGTGTATATAGAGGGCGACACCGTATTAAGCTGGGTGCGATCTGGAGAAAATGACTGAATGTGTTCGTATGTGTCTGCATACTATAGTAAAACCCTAAAGAAGCTAATATGAAGTACACAAGTACTTTGTCCCATCAGTTTTTCTTCTGCACAGCTCAGGTTCAGCGTTTGCCACTTTGAGCAATATTTTTTTGTCTCGTCGAAATTATAATGTTTATAGCATCCTGAACTTTGCCGAAACGTTTTTTTTTTTTTTTTCATAGTCTGATAATGGCAACTTTTGTATGTGCTGAAGTGCTTTAGTATATGCAAGAAAAACAGTTTTATACGATGTGGAATATATGTTATGTGCCTTAACACTGGAGAACACATATGTAGACGGCAATACATACAGTGAATTTTATATACGTGCAGTATATGTAGAGTTATTTGGAGTTCTATTAATGAATGAGGTTTAATAAAAGAAAAACATTTGGTTTTTAAGGAATTTAAGAGATGCTTTTTTTTCTGTACTCTATTTGTTTTGTTGTTTTTAGATTGGAATGTGCCAGAACTTTGATCCCAGGTTTCAGGTCTGTCAAGTTCCTGGCCAAGCATCACATGCTGTAATAAAATCCATTCACAGCTGCATTCCAAAGCCTTTCCTTAACTTCAGGGCAGATCACCAGCAGGAATGCCGTCCTTCAGAGTTTGTCATAGCACACATTTAACCATTGGGTGAACTTTTTGATACTCAGCATGACTGTCACTGTCGCTGCCATGACCATTTCTGGCTCATTGTACTGTAATTGGTGTTTGTTAAAGTCACACAAAGGTTCAACATGTTCTCACTGTAGACTCACTACATTGGCAGCCCTTCATAAAAACACCTGTTTCAAGTGGTTCTGTGACATTTTGGGGAGTTTGTTAAATTGTTCACTCGTTCCGTTGTTGTTGAACAACTCTTTATGGCATAAAACTAAAATAAATGGTAAGCGAATGTTTCATGTGTTCTCATTCTGTTGTTTTATTTTCTTTGTTGAACAATCCAAGAGTACAAAAGCATCATAAAACAGGTATGTATGACTTGTGCGCTATATATTCAAAGTCTTATGGAGACTTTGTTTGAGGAACAGGCCAAACTTAGTCAATATTCCCAGAAAAGTTTTCCTTGCTTGTGTGGTCGCCAAATTTGTTCATGTCAATGTGCATTCATTCGTTCAAATGCCGTGTCAAGGCAGATTTATGATTCTCATGAGGCACATTGAAATCAAACTTGGTGTTATGCATTTTGATGCACCATGTTAAGTAGAAAATGATCGTGTTAATTGATCTTTTTTTTTTTTTTAGTGCTTGATTCTGCTAAATAAGTCATGGGTAATATCAGGGTGGGGTTTTTTTTATTATTATTATTTTTGGTTGAGCTATTCCTCAGTCTAAGCCATGACTTGCCCTGTAATACACCACAGAGACTTTTCCTTTTTCTCAACTCTACAGGATGGTACAAGTATTCCAGCACATTGTAATTGCTCCCTTGCAATAGGATCTTTAGAATGGTTATTGCACATGACAGCTGAGTGGATGCACTCACCTCAGGGCACAGCTGGAGACATTTCCCTTGGGAATGATATACACAACTAGCAGTGGCGGGAAGCATCTTTCAGCTCAAGAAGTGCTTGGTCACCCAAAGACATGATGGTGTTTTGTATTTTTTTAATGCCCTTTTACTGGTGTTACATAATGGCTGAGTTAACGATGTTCATCCAACTTATCAAGGCTTGATGGCAAAGACCCAATATATCTCATTCTTTGAGAGTTTCAGAGTTATGTTTTTTTAGAATTAATCTATATACAAACCCGATTCCAAAAAAGTTGGGACACTGTACAAATTGTGAATAAAAAAGGAATGCAATAATTTACAAATCTCGTAAACTTATATTTTATTCATAATAGAATATAGATAACATATCAAATGTTGAAAGTGAGACATTTTGAAATGTCATGCCAAATATTGGCTTATTTTGGATTTCATGAGAGCTACACATTCCAAAAAAGTTGGGACAGGTAGCAATAAGAGTCCGGAAAAGTTAAATGTACATATAAGGAACAGCTGGAGGACCAATTTGCAACTTATTAGGTCAATTGGCAACATGATTGGATATAAAAAGAGCCTCTCAGAGTGGCAGTGTCTCTCAGAAGTCAAGATGGGCAGAGGATGACCAATTCCCCCAATGCTGCGGCGAAAAATAGTGGAGCAATATCAGAAAGGAGTTTCTCAGAGAAAAAGAGTTATCATCATCTACAGTGCATAATATCATCCAAAGATTCAGAGAATCTGGAACAATCTCTGCGTAAGGGTCAAGGTCGGAAAACCATACTGGATGCCCGTGATCTTCGGGCCCTTAGACGGCACTGCATCACATACAGGAATGCTACTGTAATGGAAATCACAACACAAAAAGTGAAGTACTTTTTCACTTGTCAGTGAACACAATCCACCGTGTCATTCGCCGTTGCCGGCTAAAACTCTATAGGTCAAAAAAGAAGCCACATCTAAACATGATCCAGAAGCGCAGGTGTTTTCACTGGGCCAAGGCTCATTTAAAATGGACTGTGACAAAGTGGAAAACTGTTCTGTGGTCAGACGAATCAAAATTTGAAGTTCTTTTTGGAAAACTGGGATGCCATGTCATCTGGACTAAAGAGGACAAGGACAACCCAAGTTGTTATCAGCGCTCAGTTCAGAAGCCTGCATCTCTGATGGTATGGGGTTGCATGAGTACGTGTGGCATGGGCAGCTTACACAATGCTGAAAGGTATATCCGAGTTCTAGAACAGCATATGCTCCAATCCAGATGTCGTCTCTTTCAGGGAAGACAGGACAATGCCAGACCACATACTGCATCAATTACAACATCATGGCTGTGTAGAAGAAGGATCCGGGTACTGAAATGGCCAGCCTGCAGTCCAGATCTTTCACCCATAGAAAACATTTGGTGCATCATAAAGAGGAAGATGCGAGAAAGAAGACCTAAGACAGTTGAGCAACTAGAAGCCTATATTAGACAAGAATGGGACAACATTCCTATTCCTAAACTTAAACAACTTGTCTCCTCAGTCCCCAGACGTTTGCAGACTGTTATAAAAAGAAGAGGGGATGCCACACAGTGGTAAACATGGCCTTGTCCCAACTTTTTTGAGATGTGTTGATGCCATGAAATTTAAATCAATGTATTTTCCCTTAAAATGATACATTTTCTCAGTTTAAACATTTGATATGTCATCTATGTTGTATTCTGAATAAAATATTGAAATTTGAAACTTCCACATCATTGCATTCTGTTTTTATTCACAATTTGTACAGTGTCCCAACTTTTTTGGAATCAGATTTGTACATGGAGAGGTGAGCCTAGATAAAATTGTGTTTGGTTCGATTTGTTTTGTTTGGGTTTGTCTTTGCCAGCATAATAAATATAAGCCACCACTGATTTAAAAAAAAAAAAAAAAAAAAATAAAAAAGACATTTTTAAAATGAATTTTGGGTCAAACTTTTACATATAAAATAGCTAAGTTAAATAAAACTACCCAGCTTGTTGGGCAAACATTTAACCCAACATTTTATAGTGTATTAAAAAGAGTTTTTCTTATTTATAAATAAATGGTTTTAATACATTTAATTTGTCCAAAACATAGTCAATTAATTGACAAATGTTGAATTAATTTAGCCATGTGTATGCATTTAATTTCAAGAGAATGAACATTGGATGTGTTTGGATTTGCTCACTTTACTCATAATTGGGTATATATGATTTAATAATAATTAATAATATAAATTCAGAGAGAATCATCAATCACCTGCCTCCTTTTACGTTCACAAAAATATTCCAGCGTATGGTTACAAATGGCCTGAGAATTAGTACCAGCTGTTCAAAACAACTTCATCTTATTCTCTGATTTTTGCTGAATCAACTTTTCTCTCATGACTCAAGATGTTGAGATGAAAAACTCTACTGTACAGAGTTGGCAAGGCCTTCAGAAGTGAAGATGGATGATATCTGGCCCAGATTTGCCCTTGCTGGTCGTTGGGTGGTACATTTAGCATCTGTGGTCCCTCTTCAGGAGGCAGGAAAGAGGTTATTAATGAATTTCCTTTAAAGCACGAGGGAGGGAAGGAAGGGGTTTGGGGGGGTGGGGAGGTTGTGCTGATATTGCCGTACAGAGCTTCCCTCCAGCTCCTGCCCCTGGCAAATTACTGACCGCCTTCTTTGCACTTTTCAAAATCAACTTCCGTCATTCAGACAAGGAGATAATGATCTTCCTTTACTTGCTAACGTCTCTTTTCAGAGGTTAGCACAGCACACTAGAGATCTTGCCTCTATCTTTTTTTTACTCTTTTTACTTTGTTCTCTCTTGTGCACTCAGGTCTTCTGTGACTGTCTATTTGTGGTGATGAAGTTTGTTTTGCCTTTGCACTATGATTATTTGTCTCTGAGACCAGCTGTGATGGCTGTGCTGGAATGGAGAGGTTCATGTAGTTTGTCATAAATAGCCATTAAACTCTTAAGTAAGGGATAATGTGCAGTCAGCTGATGGTTACTGCAAAATAAACCCCAACAGGCAAATAAGGACCCCAATGTGAAGCGCAGGTGTCTTTTATTGTCCTAAAGGGGTTTATTTTGCTTTAATGACTGAATGTGCTGAATGTGCATTAAGTGCAGTGAGTATCTTTAAAAGATGCATGTATCAAAATACAGTAAATGATAATTTATTCTTGTGATGGCAAAGCTGAATTGCTCCAGTCTCACATGATCCTTCAGAAATCATTCTAATAAGCTGATCTGATCATCAAGAAACATTTCTTCTTATTGTCAATGTTGAAAAAATCTGCTTAATATTTCTGTGGAAACCATGATACATTTTAAATAGGAATCTTTCATGAATATAAAGTTCAAAAGAACAGCATTTGTTTGAAATAATACATTTTTTGTAACAATGTATTGTCTTTGTTGATCAATCAAACTGTCTTTTTAGATCTATATGATGTGTCCTTGCTGCATATAAATATTAATGTTTATAAAAAACTAAAAATTGAAGTGTATAGTTTTGCAGTCATTATATCAAAATATTTGACAACAGAATGCCACGATAGAATCAGAATTAAGTATCCTAGAGAGATACTTAATGGATAACTACATTTTACATACAATAAAACATTTATTTGGATCATGTCAATACTTTGTATGCCAGAAACCCTTTCTACCAATAAAATTGTCTCTTGCTTTCAAAACTTCCAAAATCTTCATAAACACAGCAGGCAATGAAAAAAGGATGTTAAGTGGATAGATGTTGCAGTTCTTCTGTTCTGGAGGTAACTGAGATTTAAATGTGAGGTTTAAATGCATCGCAATTCATTATTCAACTCTTTTACAGGTGTAAATCTTCAATTTCTTATGCAGCCTTGTTAAACAAGCTACTGCGGCAGTGTGTCTTCTTCACAGTTTCCCTTCAGGCAGCCTGTAGGAATAGTTCACTTGGGAGCTCACATAGGACTCATCTTGAGTTCCCGATCAGAGTTTCACTTTAATAACCTGATACTATGTCCCTAGAAAAGTTACTACTCTTTTCATGAAATCTCAATCGATTGTTGTCATTTTTCACCATGCTTTAAAGGTGCCCTAGAATTAAAAAAATGAATTTATATTGGCATAGTTAAATAACAAGAGTTCAGTACATGGAAATGACATACAGTGAGTCTCAAACTCCATTGATTCCTCCTCCTTATATAAATCTCATTTGTTTAAAAGGCCTCCGAAGAACAGGCGAATCTCAACATAAGATATTTGCATATGCCAGCCCATGATTGAGGCATTAAACAAGGGCAGCCAGTATTAAGGTCTGGATCTGCACAGCTGAATCATCAGACTAGGTAAGCAAGCAAGAACAATAGCGAAAAATGGCAGATGGCGTGATAATAACTGACATGATCCATGATAACATGATATTTTTAGTGATATTTGTAAATTTCTTTATAAATGTTTCGTTAGCATGTTGCTAATGTACTGTTAAATGTGGTTAAAGTTACCATCGTTTCTTACTGTATTCACAGAGACAAGAGCTGTCGTTATTTTCATTTTTAAACACTTGCAGTCTGTATAATGCATAAACACAACTTCATTCTTTATAAATCTCTCCAACAGTGTGTAATGTTAGCTTTAGCAATGGAGCACCATCAAACTCATTCAGAATCAAATGTAAACATCCAAATAAATACTATACTCACATGACGAACACTTTTTAAAGATCCATTTTGAGGGTTATATTAACTGTGTAAACTTTGTTTATGCACTGTTTAAGGCCCCCGGAGCTCGCGAGCATTTAAAGGGGCTGCAGCATGAATCGGCGCATTTCTAATTATGCCCCAAAATAGGCAGTTAAAAAAATTAATTTAAAAAAAATCTATGGGGTATTTTGAGCTGAAACTTCACAGACACATTCAGGGGACACCTTAGACTTATATTACATCTTACAAAAACGTTTGATGGCACCTTTAAATGTATTTTAAGTACTTGGCTTGCCAAGGCAAATCTATCATCTTTGTTCATGGAACCACAGGCTAACCCCTTGCATACCTTTTCTGTTCATATTTGCTTGGAAAAATTGCATTTTATCAATGCACTGATACTTTTAAATAGCCTTCATAAGAGAAAGATGCTATGTGGGCTCAGATGGTGTATTTACAGCATATATCAGCAGGGACTAACTACTAGGCCTACTGTACATGCTAACTATCCAAACACTGACCCCTTTAATATTCAGTCCCTGGCTTTAGGCCACTAGTAACCAGTGTTGGGGTAACGCATTACAAATAACATGAGTTAAGTATCACATTACCTTTTTGAAGCAACTAGTAAAGTAACATGTTACTTTTAAATTGAATTTGCATTTCCTTCAGCCTGAGGTGTATTAATTTGTGTAAAAAGGGCCTTTTTGCCAAAATAGATTTGTTGTTGTTGTTAAAAACAAACCAGCAAGCCCAGCCCATGCAGGTGAGAAAAAATAACGTAATGCATTACTTTTCATAAAAAGTAACCAAGTAACGCAATTAGTAACTTTTTTTAGGGAGAGTAACGCCATATTGTAATGCATTACTTTTAAAAGTAACTTTCCACAACACTGCTGTTTACAATCCCCAAAACCATAGAAATGCACTAAAAACCACAGTGAGGTTTTATGTCTCCTACATATCGAACAGTCTCTATCAAACAATTACTTTCTGTCTAAGCAGGTGATAAAGAATAAGCTGCAGTGTAGACCAGACCTTATTACATTTATTTAAAGGGTTAGTTCAACAAAATATGAAAATGTTCCCATGATTTACTCACCTTCAAGCCATCCTAGGTGTATTATTATTATCTTCTTTCAGATGAACACAATCGGAGATATATTTAAAAATATCTTTGCTTCTCTGAGTTTTATAATAGTTGTGAATGGGGGGGCCACACTTTGAAGCAAAAAATGCATCCATCCATAATAAAAGTAATCCATACGGCTCCAGTGGGTTAATAAAGGCCTTCTGAAGTGATGTGTTTTTGTAAGAAAAATATCTATATTTAAAACTTTTTTATATCTTTCGGTAGACAGCCGTACGCATTGATTTGCGGCTAAAGAGTATCCTTTGACCCGACGCAAGATGCGATGATGAACGAGGAAGCTCAGAGGATAGAGCAAAACAAATTAGAAGTCTAAAATGAGAAACTGTAAAGAGAAATGTAGAAGGATTTTGTTATAAGAGAAGAGGTGCGTCTTTTGCCCATCCCTTTTAGTTTGAACTGTGTGAGGCGTCTAAGCTTGCGCATTATTTTCCACCAGAAGCTAGTTATTCGAATTTATAAAGTTTTAAATATTTATTTTTATTTTTTTTTACAAAAACACATCGCTTCACTTCAAAAGGCCTTTATTAACCCCCTGGAGCTGTATGGATTACATTGATTATGGATGGAGTTTAATAAAGTTTTGAGGAGCAAGGATATTTTTAAATATATCTTCAATTGTGTTTATCTGAAAGAAGATAGTACACTTAGGATGGCTTGAGGGTGAGTAAATCATGGGATATCTTTAATTTTTTGGTGAACTATACCATTTAAGTCAAAATGAAGCAAAAGTTGCAATAGTCTTTTCTTCCCAATTGTGACGTATGAGATTGAAATGGCTTCTCAGACAAGAAAAATATAGGGCGGGACTTGATTTTGTCCATTGGGAATTAATTGGATTGTTGAATGGTTGTGGTTTGTTATTGCTGTGATCTCATGCGAGTCCCGCCCTCATGCCGAAAAACACTTCATCAGAGAAGAGATTCTGGAAGAAGAAGGTTTGAAGATTACGAGAGCACAATGAATTTAAAAAATGATGTGCATGGATGACTGATTTATATGAATGATGATGAATGATCATTTTAGATTTCATGGTGACTTTAATGGCCACTCAAGACTAAACTGCACTGCATTGCAACTTAAGGGTGTGAGAGTCCAATCCCCAAAGAATTGTCTTGGAACGTGACGACGAGCATGTTATAAGCTTAAAATGAGTTTGCAATTAAACAAATGTGACAGGACACCTGCTGAGTGACAGCCTGCCTCAGGTATGTGGAAGGAAAGGTCTTATTAAGATCATGACACATGCTGACACTCTCCTAATTGCCTTTTATCCCTCACTACACACACACACACACACACACACACAAACTCTTTCACTGTAACTGTGGCTCCTTTCCAAAATTCACTTAATGATCAGAAGAGCTGTTAATATTTTCTGAGCCCGTTCAGCAACCTTCATTAACACTCCATTGTCACACTCCGCCCCTGGGGGTGGGGCATGATGAGCACATGAATATTCATTAGAACCATTCTGGGACATTTGGCTCCTTAGTGTTTAATGTGCATCCTGCATCTGGGAGGTCAGCACATCAGGTTGTGTGATAAGTGTTGGACATTCTCCTTAAATAATGCATGAAAGTAGTATTTTGAAAGGTTTGTGCTGTTGTGGAGTGCCCTTGCACACTACAAATCAAGCAAGCTTGCTAAATATCTCTGTAAATCAGCCAAGGTACATCAGTGCAGGACAGTCATTCATCAATGCCTGTGAAATCAGCTTATTGCATGACTGAGTAACAGACTAAGCGTACAACATTATCTGCAGAAAGATCAGAGGTTGTGGCAGGCCTTTGACTAAATGACAGTGTCTGGTTCACATTTCAACTTGTTTTTGATCAAGAGCCACCTACTTAGACAGGAACAGAGACTATTTGACCAACATGTAAAGCAACCAATCAAAGTTTGTTTTTGTTTTTTTGTCATTAAAGGTTTATCTTAAAAAAACTATACATGGTGAGACCAGTGTGAAAAGAAATGCATTTGAATAATGTTGCAGCAATGGTTGTACAAAAAAAGTACCAAGTAGCAGAAAATGTGTATAGACTTGCCAGGTGCAAAATCCCTGGACTCTCTAACATGGTGAGAGCATGTATGTGCTACATTTTGGTTGTCTTCTTATGTTGCCCTCCCTGTTGTCTGTGTCATCCTGCCTGTCATGTTTTCAGCTCAATTTTGTCTTTTGGTAAACGCAAACACTTTTTTGGTTCTTGTTTTTGTGTCATTTTCAAAAAGGAGTTTAAAGAGTCTCTTAGAAGTGTAGAGAGCTCATCTGGATATGCTCAAGCTCTGTCTCCAGAAGATGAAGAATGTCATTTAAAGGGTTAGTTAACCCAAAAATGAAATTTCTGTTATTAATTACTCACCCTCACGTCGTCCCAAATCCATACGACCTTTGTTTGTCTAATAATACTTTTTGTGCAAAAAAAAATAAATAAAATAAAAATAACGACTTTTTTCAACAAATTCATTTGTCCCCTACTGCTACACCAGTGGTTCCCAAACTGGGGTACATGAGGTGACAAAAGGGGGTACGCGAACAAAATGCTGATTAGTTCATTTAATTCTACATTAAAATAATATTAAAATAGATCATGCATTTCTAACTGCCAAAATGTCGTAAATCCAGTACATTTAATCAAATTACCTCATCGTTTGCAGTCAAAAATGACTGTATCCACACAATCAGCATGATAGATTGCGTGCCGAATCTGCTGCTTTAAATCGCGCTAAATTATTGTCCTTCTCGACAGTGCACATTTGTAAAATATGGGGATTTAGCACTTACTCGCATGAAGAAGAAATATAGACACAGATAATGAATTAATTTCGATTTAAGACTCAAACTTTCTCCGGTACAAAAACGTACCTTGTGTGAGTTCTTGTATTTAATGATGATAACGAGCAAGAATGCAATCGTTCCCAAATATCCACATGACTGCAAACGTGACATTATTATACAACAGGTCAAAAAACAAAACGTACATTTTAAACACAGTACTGCCAGTACTCTATTTTGCAATGAAATAACGAAAACCACAGCAGAACTACAACACACGTCTGTGTTTCGCGAACAATTCTGCGGCTTTGAACGAATTGTGAGAGTCGATTCAATGATTCATTCACAGCCACTTGCTTCGTTACTGAATGAGTGACTCGATGACTCACTCATAAAAACAATGACTTGCTGCCACCTACTGGAGGTTTTAGTTTAATATTTAAAACTTACTTAGTTTTACCATCATTGCATATTTCTCTATTGAACATTTTTATTTAAAACATTATTTATTTTATAAAGTTATTCATAAAGGTAAAAAAATGCACTGGAAAAATCAATTTAGTGGACAAATATTGTCCCTTAATGGTAAAGGTGTGACTGGAGTCGAAGTGGAAGAGAGTGGGTATACGGAAGGACAGTAATGCCTTCAGTTCAGGGGGTACTCCACGCTAAAAAGTTTGGGAACCACTGTGCTACACTATTTTCGTTGCAGAGCTTCCGTGTTTATGTCTGAACTCGGGCTCAGGCATGTGTCGTGCTGCTCACGTGACCAGAACCGGCCAATACTGAGCCGCCGTTGGGACGTAAACACTGAAGCTCTGCAACAGTGTAGCAGATGAATTTGTTGAATAAAGTTTTTTGTTTAGTTTGTTTTTTGCACAAAAAAATTTGTCACTTCATAACATTAAAATTGAACCACTGTAGTCACGTCGACGGTTTTAATGATGTCTTTAGTACCATTCTGGACCTCAAAAGGCGCAATGACGTGCCTGTGTGTGGATCAGAAACCATCGGATTTCATCAAAATAAAAAAGTACAAAAGAAACGAAGGTCTTATGGGTTTGGGACGACATGAGGGAGAGTACTTAATGACAGAAATGTCATTTTTGGGTGAACTAACCCTTTAATATTTCAAAGATGGGCTACACAACATCAGCTTTCTACAGCTTACATCAGGAGGAGAGCAACAGAACATCAGAAAGATCAAACACAATAATCACTGACCAACACAGAAAGTTAAGCTAAGTCAATGATCCAGTAATGTATGTGGAGAAGAGGAGCGAAGACTACAAGTGTTTTCCAGATGTACTGTCATGGAGCAACATCAGCTGCTATTTTGTTGAGATCATCTGTCGGATGAAACTTGAGTGTCTAAGAAGACTGTCAGAGCTGACAAATGAATGGACACAGAACAAACCTGGAGAAACACATCCTGAAGAAGCTGAAGAGGAGGATTTCAACAAATACTACACTGATAAACGCAGAGATCCCTTTAAAAGTTTCATCAGAGATGAAGTCATGAAGGAGAACATGATACTCCTGCAGAAGAGGATCATGGAAGCAGCACACTGTAAAGAACAGTGGAGATGCTTATTTTTGGTTGAGGAGTTTCACACAGCAGCTCTCAGATGTGCTGATATTCTCTGAAAAAGACCTCAGTGGGATGAAACGGAATGGTGTTGATGTGAAGTAAAAGAAATGTAAAAGAAATTGTGATTCATCATACCAGGCCACATTCATCCATTGCTCCGTGGTCCAGTTCTGATGCTCACGTGCCCACTGTTGGCGCTTTTGGAGGTGGACAGGGGTCGGCATGGGCACCCTGATGGGTTTGTGGCTTTGCTGCCCCATACACAACAAACTGCGATGCACTGTGTATTCTCATACCTTTCTATCAGAACCAGCGTTAACTTCTTGAGCAATCTGAGCTAGTTGGATCGGTCAACACTGGCCAACCTTCGCTCCCCATGTGCATCAATGAGCCTTGGCCGCCCATTACCATGTCTCCAGTTCACCACTGTTCTTTCCACTTTTGATAGATACTGACCACTGCAGACCGGGAACACCTCACAAGAGCTACAGTTTTGGAGATGCTCTGACCCAGTCCTCTATAGCCATCACAATTTTGGCCCTTGTCAAACTCGCTCAAATCCTTACACTTGCCCATTTTTCCTGTATCTAACACATCAACTTTGAGGACAAAATGTTCACTTGCTGCCTAATATATCCCACCCACTAACACGTGCCGTGATGAAGAGATAATCAATGTTATTCACATCACCTGTCAGTGGTCATAATGATATGCCTGATTGGTGTAAATAATAATAATAACACACACTGAATGTGAACACACACTTCACATTCATTGCAAACCACATTCCTCGTGCTGGTTGAATCAAAGTTTTCAAGGACAGACCATGTACTAACAGCACATGAAAATCTACTGTCATAGTTTGCTGACCATTCCAGGTTAGCATCTGCTTTTTTGCCCTTGTGAGTCCCATGAGTTGTTTTACAGGCTAAGCTTGCATTTGCTTACTTAGTTTACATCACGAAAATAATCAAATAAGTTGTAACCACCATCTGTTTTAGTCATGCTTTTTATTTTATGTTTATTATGTTGCATTACATTACATTACAAAAGCTGCACAAGTACCAGCAGTCACACATGTTTATACTACACAACTGGCATAACTCAATATACTCTCTGTAAGGATATATAAGCGATAGCTGAACAAATATGTACAGCTAAATGTAATTATACCTACAATGATGTTTTGTTAAAAGAAAAAATGCAAATTGAACTTTAAAGGAGCAGAATAGCTAATTCTTACACTGAGTAAAGGAATGTTTGCATTATAATGCATGAGTGAGATTACAGAGACTCCCAGTGTTCAACTGAGTAATAGCAGAAACACCAGCGTTCTGCAGTTTGATGAAATATGCAAAGGCATCACTTCACTCTTCAACTTGCTCTGTATATCTATTAATTTTGTGCACTATAAATTCAGTTGTGGCCATAGATCACAGCAGTGGCCAGCAATAATTCACCTATATGTGATTTAATATACCGTGCTGTTAGTCTGCTTCTTTTTGATGAAGATATCTGTCTTTGAGCATGTGTATTAGCTGAGGCTCACATCAGGGTTCAGCAGTCCCCACTTCTGAAATATATAACTCAAATCTTATGATTTCTGTCTTTGATTTAGAGTCTACAGCCTTCCAGCCACAAATACAAATGACAGCTGCCTAAACCAAACGGCGCAGTGAATGTACGACTCCATTTCCAATTCAATACAATTACAGAATAATGACACTCTCAAGGCCACATAGGAACGACGTACATCAGCTAGATGAAACCATACATTATTTTAAAAAAAAAGAAAAGAAACAAAAGCCAGACACAAGGCTGTATGTTCTTAAATGAGATGATAAACAAAACTCAGAATGTAATAAATTGGATGAATATGATTTATCTAGCACTGGTACAGTTCGGATTCACAAATATATTTTTGCACATGTATGCAGCTCATGAATGTCAGTGAACGTTTCTCAGGGTTGGTTTGTTTTTGAAAGTGAATGTTGTCTGTGTTGACACCATCTCTAAAAAACAGATACCGTACATGTTTGTGAAATACCAATGTAAATAATTTGGATAAAAATTAGCCCTGAATTATTAAATTAAGCATTTCCCCCAAAATCAGCAGTGGTAAAGTGTGCCAGTGCCTCAATAAATCAACTTTCTCCTTGACATGGCACATCTTACCCCTAAGGGCCTTTGTTATAGATGATTTCTTCTCATTTCATTTGATTGAAGGCATCCTGAAATATAATTAAACGCATTAGTTTTACTTCATTTCTCCTTGCCTAGAGGATAATTTAAGTAAAACGTGTCACTCTCGCCTGTATTAACACAGACAAGAGACACAGAAAGAATCAACACTTTATGTGGTTCTTTTTCTTCTCGCTCAGTTGATTACAACAACAGTATCATTCTGCCTTTGAAAAAGGTCTTGTGCTGATCTTAGCAAAGTAGTTTGCCCATTAGGCCTTTGAGAGAGTGACTTTGATGGCTTCCATCCAAGATTAAAATGAATTGTTAAGACAGAAAGGCTCAGGGGCTGGCTGATTGATGAGCGTTTCTTCATCATTGCCATTTAACCAGATTCTGAAGCTGATGAGAAGGAAAGCATTGAGCGATGAGCTATCATGTGCATACTGAAGACTGCTGCTGCCATGTTAAAGAGCTCCTCACTGCTTCTGCTGATTAACTTATTAACAATGATTAGAACTCTTCAATCTGTTCTACATACATTTGAACCTTCGTAGTGTATTGAAGTCAGCATGAAATCAATCAATCAATTTTTTTATGGAATATTGCGGTATTTTTTATAAATAATTTATAGCAACATCCTGATGACATGTTTACTGGCGTGAGGGCGGGACAATCTGTCACTCACATTAGATCATAGCAATAGCAAACCACAACCATCCAACCAGTTCTCAATGGACAAAGTCAAGTCCCACCCTAATTTTTTTTCTTGTTTGAGAAGCTGCTTCACTGGGATATACAGGGATTGGACAATGAAACTGAAACACCTGGTTTTAGAGCACAATAATAATAATTTAGTATGTTGTAGGGCCTCCTTTTGCAGCCAATACAGCATCTATTCGTCTTGGGAATGACAGATACAAGTCCTTCACAGTGCCCAGAGGTATTTAAACCATTCCTATTCCAGAACAATGACTAGGTCACTATGAGATGCTGGTAGAGGAAAACATTTTCTGACTTGCTCCTCCAAAATACTCCAAAGTGGCTCAAAAATATTTAGAACTTCACTTTCATGTACATCAAACTATTCATAAGTCTTGCTGTATTGTATTGGTGAATTATCATGCTTATACACAACACCACTTTCAGTGTATAATGTTTAAACCATTAGGTGCACATGGTCCTCCAGAATGGTCAGTCTTTGGCAGCCCATCAAGCACAGTAGGGAATGCCATGATATAGCAGCCCAAACCATCAACTGATCCACCACCGTGCTTCACACTGGACAGCAAGTCTGGGTGTTAAGCCTCTTTTGGGCTTCTCCACACCGTAACTCCCACAGATGTGGGAAAGACAGTGATGGTGGACTCATCAGAGAACAATACATGTTTCATGTAGCAGCCTGACTATGAATATTAACTTTGTAGAGC
Source organism: Chanodichthys erythropterus (assembly GCF_024489055.1). NCBI lineage: Eukaryota > Metazoa > Chordata > Actinopteri > Cypriniformes > Xenocyprididae > Chanodichthys > Chanodichthys erythropterus. Next base: position 25,241,184 of record NC_090241.1, read on the forward strand.
TCCTGACAAAACAGTTTTGGTGGAAACATGAGAGTCGAGGTGCAGATTTAATTCTGCAGTGAGTTGGGCAGCTGTGGTTTTATGTTCTTTGGATACAGTTCGGGTTAGTACCTGGACTTCCCTTTCAGACAGCTTCCTCTTGCATCGACAGTTACTCCTGTTGGATGTGGTTTGTCCACAAACCTATATACAACACAAAGACTTGCTATCCTGGTCACAGATGAGCCAGCAAGATGCGAACCATCAATTTGTCCTTTTTGAACTCTTACATGTCTGCCATTATGTTGTGTGGATTGGAATATTTTATGTACAGCTGTGCTATTGCTCTGTTAATTCAACCATCACTGATGAAATATAAACCAGCAGTGCGCATATATAGGCGTTAAACCTCCAACATTATATTTCATTGTCCAACCCCTGTATGTCACAATATGAAAGATTATCTGTTTCATGTCGACAGGAAATGCTTTTGTTTTGAGGTTTTAGCAAGGAAAGAGAGGACAGATGTTGCTTGAAGTGTTCATGCATAATTTGTCATGTTCAGGTATCAAATGTCAATTAAGCCATGCTGAGAACACTATAAAGCACCTTTTAGTATCTCACCCAATGAATTATGATGATGCCTACAAGTATATCTGTTCTGAGACTGGATAAAATGTCTTTTCACAGCAATCACTCAAGCGAATTCTTTCTACTGGTCATTTTAGAAGAAGCAATTACAACCTAATCAGGACATACTTATTTATGGATTTTCTCAGGAAGACAAAATCCATTTAAATTATAGCAAAAACACTGGCTGCTTTAAAACAGTAAACCTGAAGTAATGTCTTTGCTCTCACAAAAAAAAGGGTTTGTTGTTGATGCATGCTCACTGAATGCCAATAAATAAAACTCTGCTGTCCTCCAACGCCTCATTCTGACATTTAGATTTTTCCTTTTTTTTTTTTTGCTCTGTGTGAATATGAGTGAACAACACCAAATAGCATGTTGGTAATGAAGTGTGTACATTATTACAATGCCTTTAATAAAAGCAGAGTTATTAAAGTTAATCGGTTTATCGCTTTCTTTTTTTTTTTTTAGCATTGTGACATCTTTTTAAACACAAGTGAGGCAATACATCAGAAGTCGGATGTCACACTGTGAAGAAAATACAGAAAAATTCTCCAGAACCCTTTCTATCTACTCTTTATCATCTCAAAATGATTTCCGAGTCCAGCTATAGTAGCATTGCTCCTAAAGCTGCAGTTTATCACCCTGTTAAACAGGCCTGCTGAAAAGGTCACAGGGAGCGAGGCGATGAGGGGACAGCTATATGACAAATATAACTGGACCTTCTTGCTCTTCCAAAGGTCAACGGAAACATATTCCTTATGCATTTTAAACATGGTGGGAGAGGAAGATTGAGTCCTAAGGGGACTTTCTAGAATGGTCAGTGGGAGTGGGCTGTTTTTCAGTTAAAATTATCTAACACGTTCTCTTTAAAAGGACATTGTCCACTCTCCCTCTCGTCACATGCCAGCTTATCCTACACAGCTGGCCAGATTAGAAGCCCAACCAATAGCCTGTATGATTGGTTTGATTTTATATTCCTACTTAACTTCTTGTGTCTTTTTTAATCTATGCATCATTTTTTTTTTTTTTTTTTTACAATATCACACAATAATATTATTATCGTTAGGCAACCCCTTCAGCCATGATTTATTCACGATACAGCACTAGCCTCGAGTACCTTATTGCTTTTATAAAACAGTTACCACACAATACAAATATATGCAACTTTCATGAAGTAAACTTTTTCTAAAAGCCTTCTTTCCACCAGAAAAAAATAGTCCCTGACCGTGAACAGCAACAAAAGTTACATTTTCACACCATTAGATGGCGGCAAAGACTGTCTTTATGAGTGTGTCTGAATTGCTGTGAACATGGAACAAGACGCAACTGACAAATGCTTTGACTAGCGCTGTCAGTCACGGGAAAACCCCTTAACTGTTAAAAGGACAAGATAATACATTGTACATTTAAACAGATTTTTTATTATGAAATATAGGACTGACCTGAAGGAAAATGTTAAATCTGAATCAGATCTTTTTCTCACATCACTCTTCTACATAATACAGTAATGAACAATATCAACTGAGAACATACAGTTTACGTTACTAAGAGTGGTTGCTAAGGGTTTGGTGAAGCGATACACAGAACCGTTGGGTAAAGCGGTCATAGCCGTGTTTTATTGTGAAATAAATCAGTTACTGACCAATCAGAATCAAGGATAGGAACTAACCGTTTTATAAATTATATCATATTATTGTTTAATCTGTTGTGCGTATTACTTAAATACAGTAATGTGTGACAAATATCGCCTATTCACAAAGAATAGATCTTATCATTGACAAACTGATGGAGAAATCACCTCAACTGTGTTTGTTTCCATTTGTTCGGCCATCACACTTGCTGCAAATTCAGGTTTCTCTCAGTCTTTTTATGTGTGTGGCTCAAGGGTACAGCTTGGAAGATTGATGCTATTTGCACACATGGAGAAGGAAAGGAAAGGACCCCTCAGACATTGACAATTCACTTACTGTTTGTTTATTGGTTTGTGGGAGCTATAATGTCTCTTTCTCCTTGAAATGAAATCATTCAAGGTATGCTGGCATTCATTGTATGATGTCCTTTTTCTCACCACAGCAACAGAATCTTTCCCCAACATTCCATTTTGTTATGAATTACTTTAAAAGTCTAATTCTTCAACACATAGCAGAGTCATTAAATTTTTAGACCTCTGGTATTTGAAAAGCCTGCAGGAATGAAAATGAAATGAATGGATAAAGGACAGTGGTGCATTAATTTATTTATTTTCATTCTGATGAGATCAGTTTTTCATAAAGTGGTTCTTAACACATTATAAATCTGTTTTAAAATATATCTGTCAAATGATTGTGATCTTGCATTTCCAAACCCATAAATCTGTTCAACAGTGCTTCATCACCTCATGCCCTAAATTCTACCATTAGTCTAGAGAGGGAACACAACATCACCAGAGACCTTGATTGCATGTCAGTTTAGTGTATTTCTACAGCAGTCCCTGTGGAGGTCTGTGTGCTCTCGGCTGAAATGAACCCTTAGATAGAATGTGATATAGATTATTTGTGTGTCAAATAATGACCATCTCTTTTACTGGTAGCTTGTTTATATTCTGCAAAGAGTGTCCCAAGGCTTTGGCACTTTTTAATCTCACACAAGGGCCTAAAGTGTTCTTTCTCCAATGGGCTTTCGCTTAATGGCCAAACTGTCCGAGGGCTTGTGGTGAAAAGCAGCCTCCTCAGTTCAACCTAGCTAAGTCCCTCAGAAATATATATACTGTAGGCTACACTACTGTTCATAAGATTTGAAATCTTTAAGATTTTTTGAATGTTTCTGAAAAGATGCTCACTAATAAAATAACTGTTTGCTATTTCAACATATTTTATTTTGTAATTTATTCCTGTGATGGCAAAGCTAAATTTTTTAACAGCCATTACTCCAGTCTTCAGTGTCACATGATCCTTCAGAAATCATTCTAATATGCTAATTTGCTGCTCAAGAAATAGAGAGTTCAAAACAACAGCATTTAATTGAAAATATAAATCTTTTGTAACATTATAAAAGCCTTTTTTTGACACATTTGATCAATTTTATGTGTCTTTGCTGAATAAAAGTATTAAATTCTTTTAAAATATTGTACTTACTCCCAAACTTCTGAACGGTACTGTATCACAGTTTCCACAAAGATATAAGCAGCAAAAACTTTTTTTAACATTAATAATAATAAATGTTTCTTGAACACCAAATCAGCATATTGGAAGGATTTCTGAAGGATCATGTGACAGTGAAGACTGGAGTAATGGCTGCTGTAAATTCAGCTTTTCCATCAAAGAATAAATTAGATTTTAAAACATATTTTAATACAAAAGCATTCTTTTAAATAGTATATCTCACAATATTACTGTGTTTTTGCATAGGTGAAGTATATTTTACAGACTACACTAAATGTAATTCTCAATTTTTTTAAGGCCAAAAGATTACTAAAGTATTTGTTGCATTAGGGCATCTCATGAGCATGCTAATTTCATGAACATATAGAGTCTGTGTATTAAAAATATAGTTTTCTCCTCTTGTTTTCCATAGAAATGCAGCATGACAGCTGCACTCTTTGGATTAGATCTTTCCATCTCATAATGCTTCGGCAGATTTGTATGAGTGGGGTGGGATCTCAAACCATGTTGACTTCAGGCTAAACAGCTGTCTATATTCATGGGATCCTCATTCTCCACAGCTGCACCATCATAAACAGTCACCTTTTCCATTATTCAAGCCTACAAGAGCTTCCTCCAAATTTACAGGATGCCTCTTGTCTCTTTCAGGGGGGAAAAAAAGTGATAAGCAAAACACACAGTGGGATACATGTGTAATCTAACGGGCGATGTTCATGCATTTTACAGTGATGAATAGCTTGGGATAAGAGATATTCAAATATCTAACATTTTCTGCATGTAGCACTGTGCTCTAAAATATTCTCAGTCACTGGAATCGTACCATCATGTAATTGTGACAGATCTTCCATTCAGTGATGGCTTATATGCTTTGCGATTTTTGTTAAGAAACGTCTGAGCAAATTGATAAATCAGTGTTACACTGTTAGATAAAGAATAAAAGGTCAGATCACTAAATGGTAAAAAAGTCTTTCACAGCTGCTGCTGCTGCTTCTTGCATGGCTATAAAAGGCTATAAACAGGGTTTGGTGACGTGATAGGTTGTCAGTACAGTAACAGACAGTCTTATGGAAACCAGTAAATGAGACGCTATTCAGTTTGTGCTTCCTTTATTCAAACTGGGTTATTCACAGCTATTTTATTGCAGTGCTTGCAAGGGAATGCTTTACTGATATTACTTAAAGCTGCAGTCTGTAACTTTTTTTGAACACCAGCCAGTGTTCAAAACTATCTCTTTATCTTAGCCCAATTCACAACCGTAAGCTTGTAATAATGTTTTAAAATAAGAGCGAACTGGTGGATTTCCGCGGGAAATTCGAGCATGCAGCAGTTCGTCTTTGCGTCATTACGTCACGTCCATAAACCGAAAAAAGGAGTCCAGGCAAGTCGGTTTTATCATGTGAGGATGCTGCTTAGCGGATCATTTATAGTCTGTTCCCACAGCAGCTGAAATAATTAAATGTCAGTATGATACTGACAATCATCAGTGACGACAGGAGATTCACCCGTAGGCAAAAAGCAAAAGACTTTGGACTGTGGAGTGGCTACAGGAATTGAAATCTACATGTAACACTAATATACACTAAATACACATAGCATGCGTCTCAATCAGCTTCCTTGTTCAGTAGTCAGGGCACAATCGGCCACATTCATTTACACACTGATTCCGACCTAGGGAGCTAGGGAACTGATTGAGACGCAAGGATAGTCATACAATGCTGATGTTGTTAACATTAACAATTTGAGAACAAAATATAACAGTAATAATAATTTGCATGGTTTGGCATGATCCGAGCTAAGCGACGATTAGATTTAATCATCATTAGCAGCACGATTTATTGTAGGCTTAATGCTTTTTTCCTCAGTTGGTCAGAACAAAAGTGGCAGACATGTTACTTACTTGTACAGATGATATTTTTCAATGAAAATTCGTATATTGGTCATACTTTCAAGACGTAGAATCTGTGATTCTGATGTACAGTATCCACACCGGTGTAGTGATTGACAGCAAACATCAGATTAATTCGCTGACGAGCTGTGCCGAAGCACAACGCACGTATAACGATAACTATTCCGCATATGACTGCAATCGCATGTTTCAAACAGAGATGGCGACAAAGAGGAAAAATGGCAGACTGCAGCTTTAAACATACTGCTTAGGTTTTTTTAGAAACCACTAAATAAGTTCTGCAGTAAATTTAGCCTGAACCAACATGCAAACTCTATTCAAACTTTATTAGAAAAAATCAGTCTTATGTGTGCTAATTTCCTTTTTTTGTCATTTTATCCATGTGTATTAAATTTTGAGAATATTCATTTGACCAATTGAGGCCTAACAGTAATAAAGTTTTAATAATAATCAGTCTTTTTTTTTTTTTTTTTTGACAATAGGAAAGCCCACAACTATATCTAACTAATAGAAGGTATTCTGTCTGTCTTGGGCAACATTCCTCATCCAAAATTCACTTAACTTCTGGTGTTCCTCAGGGTTCAGTTCTTTTCCTTTTTCTTTCCTCTCTATATGCTTCCCATGGGATCCAATTTGAACAGGTACAGACAGTGTCTTTTCTTCTCCATACTGATGATGTGTGTGTGTGTGTGTGTGTGTGTGTGTGTGTGTGTGTGTGTGTGTGTGTGTGTGTGTGTGTGTGTGTGTGTGTGTGTGTGTGTGTGTGTTTTTGTGACATATCAGGACACAAATTTGTAAAATGACATGGGCATGACATAGGTATTACAAGGAGAGGGTGACTTATCAGGACATTACCCCATGTCCCCATTTTTCAAAAGGCTTATAAATCATACAGAATGAGTTTTTTGGGAAAGTAAAAATGTGCAGTTTTCTGTGATGGCGGTTTGTACAGTATAAAAACCATTACGCCTATGGAATGTCCCCACAATTCACAAAAACAAATGTGTGTGTGTGTTAATAAATCAGTTAAGCAAATGATTCAGTGACTCAAAACACATGTAAATGATTCAATGACTACAATGGCCACAAACAACAATATTAGGCCTATTTTTTCTCAGCGAAAAACATTCACCAGCTACAAATAACATCAAAATGATGTTGCGAGAATGTTGTTCTATAAGAACATTTTCTCTCAACATATCACAAGAACCTATAAAAAGTAATATATAAAAAATTAGGCCTATACGATCGTTCCCATAGTCTGAACTTTTTTTTCCCATATTTTAGTCGGGTGGATTCTGATTGGTTCTCAATGTTTTCATCAGCTGGAGAGGAAATTGTTTTGAAAGTGATTCCAACTACATCGTTCCTCTGTGTCATAATTGTTATATCAGTGTTGTGGACTTCCCTGTTCTCATAGAATTAGAACGATTATTAAAGCTTAATATTTATCGTTGTAGTTTTCGTCCGTTGTGACCGTCGCCATGTACTGGCATAACAATGTAACCTGCAAGTATCTGAACAACATCAATGAATTATAAATATTTAGGTAAACTCACTCAAAAGACTCGAATCACTGAGATGAATCAAAATCAGTAGGTCTTGATGCTGGTTTTTCCTTCAGCATATGCAAATCTACGGTGCGTTCCAAACGGGATATATCGCCCTCCGAAGGGCACTTCGGAGTGAAAATAATCATTATTATGGTCAAAACGACATTGTATTTCAACAAAAAAAACTTTACAGCTCCCTTTATCAGTCCATTCAAATGTTTAAAATACATAGACACAATATAGCCTACATGCGATAAACCTAAAATAAATAAATAAATAAATAAACTAATGCTAAACAAATGGCGCAGCTGCGCAATTTACTCCTCTTTGATTGTCTCAAGATGAAGCAGAACTGCGTTCCAAAATATATATATATATATATTTTTTTTTTGACTCCTACTACACCCTTCATCCCTTCGAAGCTTTCACTTCGGAGGGTAAGCCCTTTGAAGGGATTAGGGCATAGGGATGAGCCCTTCCGAATGGTACGCAGGGTGAGTTTCTCGACGTTTTCCTTTCGGATTCTGCCATCTGCTGATGAATCTTAATATTACAATGGTTTTGGTTTTGATAAAGTTAAATTTTTTGATTCTTGAGTCGTGTTTTAAAAAAGTTAGTTTGTGTGAGCACATGCATAACGTCTTAAAAGTTTCAACGGTGTTCCACACATCTCACTCAAATCTTGACTGACTGCCAGAGGTCTGTGCCGTGTTTTTATACTGATGGTCGTCCTCGTGCCACAGTGCATTGTGGGATCGCTCTCCGTGTTTGCCTCAGTTGATCAAGATGGCCGCGAATATTTTGTGGAGGGGTTGGAGTTGAATACACGCCGCACTCGGAGCGATTGTGATGTTGAAAGACCAGATTCATTCGTCCGCATCAGAACATCTTCGGAAGTAAGCTGTCAAAACATTAATCACCCTTTTCCCGTCCCGATCGCGCGTGATCGAAGCCGTAATAAGCGCTGTTAGGCCAGTTAGCCGCGCTGCTAACCCGTTCCGGGGAGGGACGGAGCGAGTTTCTGATAAACAAGTAAAATCTGTTTAGTCCCGATATCCTAAATACTCCCTCGCTTTTGATTATGCAACAGTAACCGTTAAGTAAAACCCGTGCGTTGCTTCTAAATGTCAGACTGTGGTTAGCTGCAGCTAGGCTAACTAGTTACTCAGCTCTTTCCTGCTATTACTCCCCATGACTCCCCATTACTGCAAGGTTACAATATCTGTTACTCTCACCCTGCCTTAAGCGTAGCGATAATCATCGACGCTTTATTCGTGGATATTGGGTGTGTGTGTGTGTGTGTTGGTTTGCTTTAAATTGATCTGTAAGAGACTGACTGACTATGTATGCAAGGTTGAACTTGTTTGTGCACTGTCATACCCCCTGCCTGCCCCTCTGCGGCCTCTCCTCCTTCTGCTCGGGGTAAACGTCTGTTTACCGGTACACAGGATGTTACTATTGCGAAAGTACACGGTGTGTTTTTAGTTCAGGCCCCTGTTTAGGTTTACGTTGCATCTCTTCTTGCAGACACATGGGTGTGTGTCAAATACTGGTGAGCTGACTGCCTAGACAGCATTTTTGGACATCATTGGGTTCCAAATTATTGTCTAGGTAGGTAGTTCGCTAGGTTTGAAGACACTATCTATGGTGGCATTAGACACCAAAAACAGTGTTTCTCAATCATCCTGAGCAGTCTTAATTAGTTGTTAATGGGTTAGTTTTAATCCCTTTCATCAGTCATAATTAAGTGAACTATTCTCATCATCTGTGGGTGTTGTCTGTAATTTAGCTGTAAAGCTACTGACTGATCTCTCTGTTAATCTGCAGGATTGCTACCTGACCACTTTTTGGTCTCTGAGTACAGAGCTGAAGAAGAGTGTGATATTGGAAACTTTAAACAAGTCTAATGTAAGTGTCTTTGTTTTATACGTTTTGTATATCTCAACATGCATAACAAGCTTCCAAATTACTGACTCTGTTTTACTGTTTGCGTTAAGAATAAGCACATTTTTCATCATCATAAAGGTGCGGTCACATTTACAATTTCTGGGCGAAAAATTGTGGTTCAACAGAAATCTGCACGATTAAGTGTTTTGTGTGCAGGCAAAAAAGTTCCCTTTGCAGATTTAGGGAACTATTTTGCTCATGTGAATTTGCCATGTTGACCAACAGAAAGCTGCTTGGTTTGAAAGTAAGTGACTTCTGTGTAAGTGGTGTTTTATGCATCGCTACAAGTCTTTTTTACTCTCTCTCTTTTTTTTTTTTTTTGGCCCACATTATTTTATTATTTTATTGTGTCCGCACCTTAGAGATTGGTTGAAAAAGCACTATTGACCACACTGGTGGCTCATCCCTCAGTTAAAAAAAGGAAAAGTCATGTTTACAGTAAGACACTTGGCCAAGCAATATAAGCATTATTGCGTTATTGCAGTGTTTTAAAAGTATAAGCCATAAATCATCAGCATTAAATATGTGTTGATATGAATTGTTTATGGCACATAATCCATTTAGAAGAGAAAATGTAATGTAAGCATTACAGATCAAATAATAAACAGTTTTTTGAAAACTGTAAAAAAAATACAAGGTTCATGTATGATTTAAACCCCCAGGAAATCTGACTTCATTTACTTCCATTGTAAGTCATGTTACTTTTGCTGATTTTTATTTATTTATTTATAAAAAAATTTGTAAACTGATTGACGAGTCAGTTATTTTTTTATTTAATTCTATATTAAGCCACAAATGCTGTTAATAGAGTAACATGTTGAACCCAAAACCTTATATTAGAATGGCATGAAATTAATGATGAAGACAAATGTCCATTAAATGTTTTTGACACATTGTGACTGATCAATGCATGATATTTTGTTGTCTGTGCAAAAAGCATTTTGCATGAGTAGCAGCATTATAGATATGAGTCAGAATCTGCTAAAGGGTAATAATGGAACAGTTTTAAAAAGTGATTCTTCACTATTATTTCGTGGGTTTAAATAAGATTTTTGTTAAAAGAGACAATAAAAACTACCAAGACCACTCCTTTCCTGATTTAAAAAAAAAATCTTGATTTTCAAAAGTGAATGAATTTGTGACAGTTGAATGTAACATTTTTGACGAGCCAAACATGTCAGTCTCTGAGTAATACATTTTATTTAAGCCACGAAATAAACTTCATTCCGTAAAATAAGTATAATGAATAACGCAAAAAGAATTTCAAGAATCTCCAGCACGTTTTATAATTACCCCAAAATCAAACACAGTTCACCCCTCACACACATTATCGTTATCATGTCCGTCAATAACTTAGGCTGGCTGTCGGTTGGAATATTAGAACTAAAAACATCGACCTACTGTAACACACTCATGGGTAGGGCTGGACGATTATGGCCTAAAATCAAAACCTCGATTAATTGAACATTGTACCTTGATTACGATTAATGAACAATTTTTTTTGTTTGCTTGTTTGTTTTTGCCCTCATAGTTCACTGACAAGGTTTGTACTGTGAATATGATAAAGGTGGGATATTTTTTTCCTATTGAAAGAGTGATGTGATTTAACAGCTCACTTTCAGAAGTTATTTTATCTATGGTTTGTAGCATTTCTTACAGATTTCTGCTCATTGTAAATCAAATACAGATAAATTAGCACAGTACCAGTAACATGAGAGCGATTGCATGTGTGTGAATTAGTCATACCGTCTCTCTATTAATTGTGAAGCTGTGGGTTGTAAATAGTTCCCTCAAAAGTAGAAAAATATATGCTATAATAAATGTTGAGTTTCTAAGCTACTATAGGGATAAATCACAGGACAACGCTGTCAACTAGTTTTTGCGTTCCTCTCTGTGCGAGCGATCTTCACATTTTGCTCAGCTACTGTTAGTATGAGTGTTCGTGCCACAGTGCAGCTTTCATGGTAGCTCGAAATAATATACATCCAATCATCTAAAATCGCTTGAATGTCCAAACTGGCAAACCTAAAAACAAATACAACTGACAAAATTTAGGGTGCGTTCACACTTGTAGTTCGGTTCATTTGGTCTGGACCAAAGAAGAAAGAAAAAACATTTAGTCCTGGTCTGGTTAGCGTTCACATTGGTAATTTTATCACCGAACCAAAAGATACTGAACCTTTAGGCATAGGGATACATTCACAACGTGATTGGTCGAATTTTATGACATATTGCCTATTTTGAGACGGAACTTACCGAACATCCAAAACAATGCTGTATGCTGAGGTAAATGCGGTGCTACATACACTCACAACGTGATGGTATTGTGGCCAGGTGGGAACTCGTGAAGAGCTTATAAAATGTGTAAAGTAGTCAAAACACCGGCGGGAATCCATCCGTCACACACACAAATGATCTGCTGCATGGAAACGCGTGTCTGATGCCTGTGATGGGCAAACTCGCGACTATGACAAGAAAAACCGACATGTGTGAGGATTCTGTCCTTTTTAGGGTCTCGTCTTCCTGCATTTGGTTCGTTTACATGTCTTTGGTCCATGATGCGTTCATATATCATTCGAACCGCACCAGAGTTCGTTTGGAAGCAGACCGAGACCCATCTTTTCAGCAGTCTCGGTCCGCTTGTTTGGTGCGCACCAGGGATTGGATGGCAGCGTTCACATATGTTCAAATGAACCACACTAACCGAGCAACCGCACCAGGGTTCGTTTTAATCGAACCAAACATGACAAGTGGGAACGCACCCTTGGTTAAGACACAAGGCTCACCGCTCACGCGCCATCACTATGTGTTGAACAGGTGTTCACCTCAATGTTGCTTTTATGCTACTGCCTGGACGGGGCGGAGTCATGTGGCTACACACACACGGTAGTAAGTTTTTAAGGGGGAATTAACAGGATTAAAAAAAACGAAATAACCGACATGGGAAAATTACATCGGTTAGAGGTACTGAATTTCGATTACTTTTCGATTAATCGTCCAGCCCTACTCATGGGCATCAATCACTTCACTGAATACTTGCTGGCTTAGAAATAAATAAATATTACCTTACAAACCATCTGTTTTCAAATCCACATCATTTGACATTGATGTCTGTTGAAAAAAATTCTGTGCACAACAGAGATCCACACATTACCTGGAAAGCCCACATTTTGACTCATATTCCTATCATTCTAGTTCAGATTAATAATTCTCTTAAAGAATTCAAGTTATAATCCTCACTTTTTCCATCATTTTGAGAGTAGGCCTATCATGTGCACATGCAACAGTCATGTTTTGATGGCTGTTGAAGAATTCAGATGGAGGGTTTTCTTTGAGTTTGATTAGTCGAAGTATTTGCTCTATTGTGCACTTATTTCGGGATTGAACCATACTAATCCCCCTTGCTGTCCTGTTTGAATGTCTGATACAGGAAGCGAGCGGCTGCAAAGCATTTAATTGAGCGCTACTACCACCAGTTAACAGAAGGCTGTGGAAATGAGGCCTGCACGAATGAGGCTTGTGGCTCTTCTCCGGGTTTCCAGCGCATGGATAACAATGCAGCGGCCATCAAGGCCCTGGAGTTATATAAGAATAATGCCAAACTGTGTGATCCTCATCCCTCTAAGAAAGGAGCCAGTTCAGCCTTCCCGGAGAACAGTGCCAAAGGAGCTCACAACTTCTCTGCTTGCAGCAACGGGAAGATGAACCATAAGGACCTACAACCCACAAGGGAGGACTTTAGAGGTGAATAACATTGTCATGAAAATTTCAGTCGATACCTATAGTATAGACATTTCATTAATGGAAATACTCAGGGAAGGAAACAAACAACAATTCTTATATGAACAATGTATAAGTTTTTTTTTCCAACTTTCTTCTGAATCATCCCATTGACTTTGCAAATGTTTAAATGTGAGTTACTCTGTTCTTCGGCAGATCTGAATTTCTTGACGGAAGAGAAGGTGTATGAAATCCTGGGCCTCTGCAGTGAGACTGAGGACTATTCTCCTCTAATCCGTGTCATCGGTAGGGTTTTCTCAAGTGCGGAGAGTCTGGTCCAGAGTTTCCGTAAGGCGAAGCAACACACCAAGGAAGAGCTCAAGTCCCTTCAGGCTAAGGATGAGGACAAAGATGAAGACGAGAAAGAAACGGCCTCTGGTTTGTCCACAGCGATGGAGGTGGAACCCGAAGCCTCAGCGTCAAGTGGAGACGGGTCGTCTCACGGGGAGAACAACGTCCAAAAATTCGATCCTGTAGAAGTTTCTGTAGACATTGAGGCAGTTAGAAGAGTGTACGACAGACTGTTATCAAACGAGAAGATTGAAGCAGCATTCCTCAACGCGTTAGTCTACCTGTCGCCCAACGTAGAGTGTGACCTCACCTATCACAATGTGTACGCCGCCGACCCTAATTACCTGAACGTCTTCATTATCGTCATGGAGAACAGTAATCTCCACAGTCCGGAATACTTAGAAATTGCACTGCCGCAATTCTGCAAGGCAATGAGCAAGCTACCTCTTCCGGCTCTGGCCAAGCTTGCATGGTTGTGGTCGCAGTACGGCGCAGACCAGATCCGACGTCTGGTTGAGACTTTCCAGCAGCTTATTACCTACACGGTTATCAGCAACGAGTTCAGCAGCGAAAACCTGGTCAACGAGGATGATGGAGTGGTGGCAGCTACCAAGTGCTTGAAAATCGTCTACTATGCAAACGTGTTGGGCGGCGACCTAGACACGGGACACAACGAGGAGGAGGACGACGAACCGATCCCGGAGTCAAGTGAGTTGACCCTGCAGGAGCTTCTGGGCGAGGAGCGACGCAATAAGAAAGGCCCTCGGGTGGATCCGCTGGAGACGGAACTGGGCATCCGTGCCTCGGACTGTCGAAAACCCCTCATCCCCTTCGAGGAGTTCATCAATGAACCGCTCAATGAGGTGCTGGAAATGGACAAAGACTACACTTTCTTCAAAGTGGAGACAGAGAGCAAGTTCTCCTTTATGACCTGCCCATTCATTCTTAACCCTGTGACCAAGAATCTTGGCCTGTACTATGACAACCGGATCCGCATGTACAGCGAGCGCAGGATTACTGCCCTCTACAGTTTGGTGCAGGGACAGCAACTGAACCCCTATCTTCGACTCAAAGTGCGCAGAGACCACGTCATTGATGATGCTCTTGTCAGGGTAGGTACCAGTGAGCTCAAAAAGATGAATGTTGTTTTTTAAAGAAATATATCTGAATAGTTAGTTTGTCATTTTTGAAGATTGTTTGTGGATGTAAAATGAATATGTGATTGATTTTAGTTGGAGATGATTGCCATGGAAAACCCTGCAGACCTGAAGAAACAGCTGTATGTGGAGTTTGAGGGTGAGCAAGGAGTGGATGAAGGAGGAGTATCCAAAGAGTTCTTTCAACTGGTCGTAGAGGAGATCTTTAACCCAGATATAGGTAATTACCGTTCATTAGTCCTACTTGACTTTTTGGCTTTCTTTATGCATCCTAATGCAAAGTTCAGTTTAACTTCAGTTTAATTCATATTCATTGTTATTGGAATGGATAGTTTACTATTTGTATGGCCTGGCTGGCTTAACATTCCACTTAGAACATAGTTAACGCTGTCGATTGTGCACCCCTGTCTTACGCTTTCTCTTTCTGTTTTATCTACAGGCATGTTTACCTATGATGAAAGCACAAAGCTATTCTGGTTTAACCCTTCATCATTTGAAAATGAAGGCCAGTTCACTTTGATAGGCATCGTCCTGGGCCTAGCTATCTATAATAATTGCATTCTCGATGTGCACTTCCCTATGGTGGTTTACAGAAAACTAATGGGAAAGAAAGGAACGTTTCGAGACCTGGCAGACTCTCATCCGGTAATTCTTGCCTGCTTACATTTCTTTGTTCTTCAGGATTCCTTGTCCAACATTTATTTTAGAAATGTATACACTAATATATACAAAGTTTGGGTCTTTTTTTTTTTTTTTTTCGTGTTTTTGAAAGAAGTGTCTTATGCTCACCGAGGCTGCAATTCTGATCAAAAATACAGTAAAAAAGTATAATATTGTGACATTATCACAATTTAATATTTTTCTTTTTTTAATATATTTTAAAATGTTATTTATTCCTGTGATTAAAAGCTGAATTTTCATCATTGATTACTCCATGTGTCACATGATCCTTCAGAAATCATTCTAATATGCTGATTTGCTGGACAAGAAACAATTCTTATTATTACTAATATTGAAAACAGCTGTGCTGATTAATATTTCTGTGAAAACCGTTATATGCTTTTTTTTTTTTTTCTTTTGATCAATTTAAAGGGTTAGTTCACCCAAAAATGAAAATTCTGTCATTTATTACTTACCCTCATGCCGTTCCACACCCGTAAGACCTTCGTTAATCTTCAAAACACAAATTAAGATATTTTAGTTGAGATCCGATAGCTCCGTGAGAGCTCCGTGAGGCCTCCATAGGGAGCAATGGACACTTACACTCTCAAGATCCATAAAGGTACTTAAATCGGTTATTTAAATTGGTTATTTAATTTAAAACATATTTAAATCAGTTCATGTGAGTACAGTGGTTCAATATTAATATTATAAAGTGACGAGAATATTTTGGAGCGCCAAAAAAACAAAATGATGAATTAGTAATGGCCGATTTCAAAACACTGCTTCAGGAAGCATCGGAGCATAAATGAATAGGAACGTTTTATTTGAAAGTGAACTAATCCTTTAATTGTAGATTAAAATCTTGCAAAATCCAACTAGAGCGTATGTAATGTCTATACAAACAAGATAATTGTGCTTTTTTTTAAGAGTACAACTTATGCTAACACGGCCTTAGATTAACAATAAAGGATATTTGGCTTCCCTGAAACATAGGCTCATTTTTTTTCTCTCAGTATTTCCACTCCATGATATAAATTGACAATGAGGAATTGCACAGAGCAACATTTCAGCTTTATTTCAAGTGGCTGTGCATGTCCCGTCCAAGTCATTTTGAAAGCATGCTGTGAAGCAGCCGTCTGTCTGCACTTGTACCGGATACAGACAGATTTAGAGCAAAGATTGTGAGCAGAGAGGACATTTGAGCAGCACTTCAGTGGCAGAGTCAGTCATTATGACTTTAGCACACATTGACTGCTCATCAAAATATTTGGGGCGAGTTGTTTCTTGCTATTTGTCACATAGCAATTATTTGATGGACTGGATTAGCTTGTAGTATTAGTGCAGAGAACGATTATATATGTTCTGACTGTCATAATGGTGCTGATTATCTATTTCTGCAGGTTCTTTATCAGAGTCTGAAGGACCTACAGGAATATGAAGGTAATGTTGAAGAAGACATGATGATTACCTTCCAGATCTCACAAACAGACCTGTTTGGAAACCCACTAATGTATGATTTAAAGGAAGGTGGTGATAAAATCCCAGTTACCAATGAGAACAGGAAGGTTAGTTCACTTTTGAAAGCATTGCATTCATTCAACTTTTAAAACCAAAAACATGTTCATATCTGCAAGTATACACATAACATGAAGTGGGTCTCTGCAGGATTTTGTGGCACTCTATGCAGAGTACATGCTGAACAAAAGTGTGGAGAAACAGTTCAAGGCCTTCAGAAGAGGATTTCACATGGTCACTAATGAGTCTCCACTAAAGTATCTGTTTCGACCAGAGGAAATTGAGCTGCTTATTTGTGGCAGCAGGGTGAGTTAGCTTCGGATTGTTAACTACCTCCAGGATGTTCTCACATGTGGCATATCCATACATATAAACCCATTTGTTTTGTTCTCATGCAGAATCTTGACTTCCAAGCACTTGAAGAGAGTACAGAATATGATGGAGGATACAACAAAGACTCTCGCATTATTAAGTATGTGGATGCTTGATTATATATAATTTTATTTAATGAATTATTTAAGTTATTCAATTATTTAAATATAAATAATTATAAATAGATAATATTTTATATTATATATGTATGTAATATTTTTTTTAATATAAAATACACATTTAAAAAATTATGTTCTCTAACTTCATACTTGTGATCGGCTGATTTTTGGTCATTTGGGGTTTTTAGCAGTTTCTCCAGTTACAAAACCTACTAACAAACCTTGTAAATGATTAATAAACTCCAGGCTTTTCACGCTTGAAATAGTTAACCCTTGGTCATTCTAAACCCTGGGTTAACAGAATCCTGGGTTATCTTGCTTCATGTTTCACACTGCTCATAAGTTACTCGGGGTTAACAATTAATTTTTGGTATTCATAAGATGACTTTTCACACTGTACATTCCTAAACCCTGGGTTAACATTTATATTTGCATATTTGCTGTGTCATTGTCATTTACTGGATAAACGCAGCACTCGACCTGTTTACGTAGCTCTAGCATTGCGCATCCTCGTATTGCCGACTGTACTATCGAGTTTCTACTGAATGGACATTTCAAACTATAATAGTAAGCATGACATGATCTCTTCTTCACTCAAATTGTCAAGTTTTCGGTCACTCCGGAGCAGGGGTTCATAACCCGGGAAAAAAGCAGCGCTAACCCTGCTTCTAAATTACAAGTGTGAAACAATGTTCCTTTACCCGGGGTTAAAAGCGGTGTTTAGAACCACGATAACCCGGGGTTAAGCGCAGTGTGAAAAGCCCTACTTTGTTTTCAGGTACTTTGAATTAATTTAGTAAATGTTGTGCAAGATAAGTGTTGTTGCAATGATTCATTTTTATGTCAGCAGTTTGAACTTTTATTTGGTGCTGTCAATTAAATATGGGCATTGGGCATCAGCAATTATAAAGATATCAGTGGACCACTAATTGTAAAAACTACTTCCTATGTAGGTAAAAAAAAATATGATGAAAAATGACATTTTTTACTCTTATCAGGGATTTCTGGGAGACTGTGCACTCATTTGGGCAGGAGCAGAAGAGGCTATTTCTTCAGTTCACCACTGGCACAGATAGAGCTCCAGTTGGAGGTTTAGGCAAACTCAAGATGATTATTGCCAAAAATGGCCCTGACTCTGACAGGTAAACTCAAATACTGCCTCCATACACTGTTGGTCTATAATGAGTTCAGTTTTTTGACACCATACCTTATTTAAAATAGTTGTATGATCATGTATCAGATCAGTTAAATCTTAAACCTATAATAGCTAACACTCAAGACAAGCTTACCATATTGTCTGGACTGTAAGTCACTTTTTTTTCCTTTTTTTTTGGAATGTGCTACAAAGAATTAGACCGGGTAAACCCAGCCTGAGTTTCAGTCTGGAAACCCATTCATTTCTACTGCTTCTGTAAGACTGGCTTATCCACCTAGCTCGCTATTGGCGGGTATAACACAATGACGATAGAGAAGCGAGGAATCCAATTCCTTTTAACCTCTCGGCGATGCTGAATGACTTTTTTAGTTTAGCAAACAAATCGCTCGAGTGGGTGTAAATATCACTCACTTTCATGTTTTTTTTGCACAACCTGCAAAAATCGCTCAATGCCATTGCTGCTTCTGCAAACCGCTGATCAATGCTACAAACCAATAGAGGGTATGCACGTGACGTCACTGTCGACCTTTACAACTGCGGTCACGCCCACTAAGTGGCACAAAGACTGAGCGGCAGCACTGGTTTTCAGCATGAATGCCGCGAAAAACACACAAAACACATCCAAAACGGAAAAGAACTTTGTGATTGACTGTACAAATAGCTTTGACACAAAACCTGAGGTATATTTTTAAAGACTGCCGAAAAAGAAGCAAATGTATCGCTGCAATTCACAGAAACAACTCGACTCCAGCAGAGAAACGTGGATTTGCAGTTATCATTTTGTGTCAAATTGTTGGATTTTGAGGTAAAATCATACCGTATATATTGTATTGTTATATATATTGACAAATCATCAATTAAATATTTTCCATCTTATATTCTCCATAATTGTGTGTTTTACAATAAACACTGACAAAAACTGTACTATAAAACTATATATTTTAGGGCTGGACGATATGACGATATATATAACATTGATATAAGTGATAACTCTGATTTAAACCTACCTATATTGTAGTTATATAAAATATTCACAGGCAGATTTGTTTTATGTATTTCCCCAGCGTCAAATCAGGCACATATAAATGTCAGGAAACACGACTCCAGGCTGCATGTCAATATCCATGGATTAGGTTTATTTGACAAGCTGAAAGAAACACTTTCGAGTCCAACCTTTAGTGTAATTCATTAGTTTTACTCACGTTTTCGCAGTCACCCAGCAGGTTCTTTTGCCACTCAGTCCAGCTGAGGGAGCGCGTTCCAACGGGAAAGTGACGTCGATGCATACCCTCTATACAAACTAACTAAACCTGTCTGGAGTTTTCGCGTCGCTCTGCAAAGTACGTCACCCGGATCGTTGATCTGATTGGTTGAAGGACTGTCCAATTGTGTAAATAATGCTTGTTGATCACGCCTCTTGTGCAGTAGAAAATACATACAGACTCCCTAGACCAATGTTCAATTTTAAATTGAGCTTGGTCTGGTGATAGCCAGACAAACAACGAACATATATATATTTACATTATTTCTGAATGTAATAATAAAAGGCAACTTATACACTACTGCAACTTATCTGTTTTTTCTTTCTGGAAAATATTGTAATTGTCATAAACTTGGGCTTCAATGTTTCTTAAAGGCTTTTTTCATGATTCATCCATTCACTTTTTTATGGTATCAATTCAAGTAAATCATAGTTTTTTGGGTGTGTTTTTCACTCAAAACAAGCAAAGTTATGCATGATTGCAAACTAATACTAGTAATGCTAAACAAATTATGCATTACATTCTCTACAGTTTTATCACATTAATGACACTGTATACATTTCTTTTTTACAGCAATAAACATGGAAAGTCTTTTTAAAGTAATACACTCTTCTTCTTCTTCTTCTCCTCCCTATGATCAGGTTACCCACCTCTCATACTTGCTTCAATGTGCTGCTCCTCCCAGAATACTCCACCAAGGAGAAACTTAGAGAGAGACTCCTTAAAGCCATCACTTACGCCAAAGGCTTCGGCATGCTCTGAAGCTCCAGGATCCACAAAAGAACTCACTCGCCCTCAGAGGTTTCATTTGTGCGTCAAAGGAGAATTCAGCTACATCGACAACTAAAAGTAAATATCAAGTTTAAATGTAAGGCAACGTGAAATGGGTTAAAATGGGAAAATTCTGGTGGCCGTTTGCCTGTGCCTAAATAGTAGATAAACCACACTGGACTCTTGGCTCTCTTTCCCTCTTATGTAAGTGTTAAGGTTCCCTTTTTGTATGCACTGAGATATAGCGTTATTTATTTTAAGGGATGAAATCTCTTCTGTCATGTCTGCCAGGAAATCCACTCACTTTTTGCTTTCGTAGTCATAAAAAGGAGGGACGGTTAGAAGTTTTTAACACCTGCAGGACTGATCACCATCTAAACTTAATAAAACAACAAGATCAAAGGGAGGAAGTGGAACTTTATTGATGTATTATGGTTGAACTGTGAAAGTGCACTTAACACAATATTCAGAATGTCTCTTAGTTTATTTTGATTTTTTTTTTTTTTTTTGGTCTGCCCTTTGACGTTTTTTGGCTCGTATTTCATAGGTCTTCCCTAGTCCATTCGCATTTGCAGCAATGCTTTCAAAGGTACAGAGCAGCTCCAGTCTCAATTTTGTGTCCAGGAATCTGTATTTATTGAGGAACTGCATTGTTTGTAATGCCGCTTGGAAAGCTGTGCTGCTCTTTTATGGCCAGTGTTCTGCATTTCGCTTCAGAGCCCGGCTCTTTCTCTTAAACAAAATTGATCTGTTTGCTAAAATGAATCTATGCTTACGGTGCACTCCTGACAAAAACGAGTAGTGTTACAAAAGAGAGATCCAACCTTCCCATAAAACTCTCTCAAAGGTTTCCTACAAGTGTTTTGTTTTGTTATCTGTCTTGTTTTAATTCAAGATGGCAGACTTTTAGTCAGTGAATGCTAATTGACAGTGCCCCACGAAGAAACTGTTTTAGTTGCTTTATTTTTTGCTCTGCACAGTGTCTGACCCTATATTGTTGGATGAAAATGAGGGGAAATTGGCACAAATTGTACCACTATCTTGTCGTGCCAAACATTTATGCTGAGAATTGCCGCTCTGGTTTGTCCAGGCATAGCTGGAAACCCACATTAGCGATGCCCTCTATGCTTTTTTTTTTTGTTTTTCTATTTTCCCTCTTGCATATTAAATGTGACTGTGGTTTGTTCCACTGCTGATGGCGCTAACATAAAAGGGGGAAACAGAACTTGATATTGAGAATGACAACATTTGATTGTTTCAAGTTATTCTTAAATAAATTCAAAACTGAAAAACAAACCAAGTGTGGAAATGAGATTCAGCTTTTGGGTCTTTTGACATGTTCCCGGATTTACAAAAAAAAACTCTTATAGTGGAAAAAAACACACAAATTAAATGTCTGTTTTTAATATATCCAACACAATATCAAAGTCAAAATACTGTTTTTAGTAAACTCAAGATTTTAGTCATTTTAGAATTTTAGGATTCAGTCACCTGGTGTTTAGCATCAGAGTGGTACTTAAAAAAAAATCAATTTAGATAAATGTATAATTAAAATATATTGAAATATCGTCACCTTGGAATTATAAAATTCTATCTGACACTTTTATCAAAATTGCATTTTTCACTTAATCTTATACTCTCCAACTTATTTACGTTATGTGATATTTTTTTTTTTTTTACATAACAAAAAGGGTCTATCCACAAAGGAGTATGGAGTGCAAAAACTTTGAAGCTCAATATCTCAAAAACTGCTCAGAATGCAAATAGAACCTAATAATTCCAAGGTGGCGATAATGATTTGCCAAGTGCAGTCTGTGATCCCTAATGTGACAGGTTCATGTACTATACACACAGTACTGTATATACCTTGTCTGTTGAGCAAATCCATCTTCTGGTTTACATAGTCCAACTGAATAAAATTACTTTTAAATGAAACACTTTTAACAAACAACATTTGTTAGAACATTTATTTAAGAACACATTTGGGTACTTTGGTTAGTACACTAAAATGTTATGGTTTGTGTTTTGGATGTTTTTATCATGGTCCATGGGGTTAAGTTGTTCTTTCTTTGAGCAACCCTATTAGCAATATTATTGACTCAATGTAATTGTTTATTGAGCAGAATCGGAACATCGGAATAAGGAATAAAATATATATTCTCACGCTTCTGCCAAATGAACAATAAGAGTTATTAATTCTTTCTCTGCCTCAACTGAACACATTTATAATGTTACAAAAAAAACAACAAAAAAAATACTGTTCTTTTGAACTTTCTATTCATCAAAGAATCCTGGAAAAAAAATATATATATATCATGGTTTCCAGAATAATATTAAACAGCACAACTTTTTTTCAACATCGATCATAAGAAATGTTTCTTGAGCACCAAATCAGCATGTTTTAAATTGTTTTTAAATTGTGTTAAACAATATTACTGTTTTAACTATATTTTAGAAAATCAAAAAATGCAGCCTGGGTGAGTATAAGAGACTTCTTTCAGAAAACAAAAAAAGTTTTGCCAACCCTAAACTTTTGAATGATAGTGTATCTCTCTCCTGAGGGCATGTAAACAAGATCCTGCATTTTATGCCATTTGTGCTGTTCCATACTGCATATATTGAATAAATACAACAAGTAACATTTTAACATGCATATGTGGCAATTAGTACAATGTTGTCATGTGTAAAATGTATAAATGGATAAGTATAAACAGTTTAAAAGTAATGTACTATATTAAGAAATATGTACATAGATAGGAAACCCCTTCAACCCCAATGTCTATGCTGTTGACTATTTTGTCTTCTTCTCTTCTTCTTTTTTGTCCTCTACAACCTCAGACAGATCTTCGACTCGTAGTGTTTTCACTTTGTTCTCCATGTTGGTTATCCTCTGTTTTATCTTGCCCTGGTAGGACATGTACTCTGCCATAAGCTTGGCAAATTTGCCTGTCATGACTTCAAGGTTGCCCTCTAGGCGCTGAATCTTCTCCTCCAGATCTTTGGGATCAGCACCTGCGCTTGCCACCGCCTCATCAAGAAGGTTGTCTTTCCTTAAGATAGCCTTTCCTTTCTCCTCAAGGGCTTTTTTGGCATCTGGGTACTCGGTAAGCGCTTCCATGAGATCATCTTTAGACAGGGCAAAAAGGTCAGAATAGCCGACGCTACGAATGTTTGCTGTTCTTCTGTTACCGGCCTTACTGCCTTTAATTCCAAGGATGCTGATTTCTCCGAAGTAAGCGCCATCGCTGAGCACCACAAACTGTGTGATGCCATCATCGGCCACTACAGCGAGCTTTCCTTCTTTGATGATGTACATTTCTCGGCCGATGTCACCCTTCTTACATATGTAATCTCCAGGACTGAACACCTGAGGTTGCAGCTTCAACACCAACTCTATAAGAAGTCCAGCTTCACAATCCTGGAAGATTCGCACCTTCTTCAGCGTGTCTAAATGGACATTGATGGCTATCTCAGCTTTGAGCTTGTCTGGGAGATTCTTTAAGACTTCCTTCTCATCACAAGTTTTCTTCTCTGTCCAAAGGTAGTCAAACCATTTGATGACCCTGGCTTCCAGGTCCTTGCTGACCTTACGGAACTGCATGTACTGCTTGATGGAGTCGATCTTGGCCTGAAATTCAGCACGAGAAGCGTTCATGTTGGAAATCATGGCACCGACGTTACCAACGATGGTAGCGAAAATCAACACTCCAATGAGGAAGTCCATAACGACAAACAAATATTCAATATCTTTAACAGGAGGTGGTGTTTCTCCAATGGTGGTGAGAGTGAGAGTGGACCAGTACAGGCAGTAGATGTATTTTCTGGCCAAGCGGCCATATTCAGGGTGACTGATGTTTGGATATACCCAAGTGTCAGTTCCAAAGCCAATCGTTTTTGAAATGGCGAAGAAAATGCAAGCATTCCAGTGAATGATAATCAGGATGTAAAGTACGAGGTTGCTGATACGGAAAATGTTTGGATAGTTTGTTCGTGTTTCTGTGCGGTCAAAGAACTCGAAGAGACGTGCCATTTTGAAGAGGCGGTTGAAGCGAAGTTCAGGATTGTTGAATCCCACTTTCAGCATTATTAAATCTGTTGGGATCATTGAGATCATGTCGTATTTAAACTGTGGGATTGTCTTGTAATGATCCATCAACTTCTTAGAGTCTTTGACAAGAAGACCCTGCTCCAAGAAACCTGAAAATGACAATAAAAATGTTAAAAATAAAAATGTAACAAGCTTTATGTTTTTTGGTTGAATAGATAAATATAATTAAATGTACACTTTGATTCAAAAGTTTAGGGTTGGAAAGATTTTTATAATGTTTTTGAAAGTCAATTACAGCAGTAGAGTAATATTGTGAAATATTATTACAATTTAAAATAGCAGTTTTCCATCTTTTTATATATATATATATATATATATATATATATATATATATATATATATATATATATATATATATTTCTCATATTCCTGTAATAGCAAAGCTGAATTTTCAGCAGCCATTACCCCAGTCTTCAATGTCACATGATCCTTCCAAAATCATTCTAATATGCTGATTTGCTGCTAGTCAACTATGTGAATGTCTCAGTAGAGCATTATTTGTTTGTTCGGTACATTTTACTGTGGATTGTTTGGTAAATCAGTCGCAATTTTGGTACAGGCTTTGCAAACACTTTTACTGCAAGATATGAAGCAGACAGCTATGCTGCAATATGTAAGTAACCGTGTTAATTCTACTGCCTAATTCGTGATCAGTGATTTCTGATATGTAATGCTTCATGTACAGTTCTTTGTCTCAAAATCATTTCTTGCTGTTTATGCATCAGTAAATCAAGCCAGTGACTAAATGTATAACTTCACATTGTTTCTCTTAGTATGAAAATAATCTGTTATTTAATTTGTGATTAAATTATTTACAGAAAGCAATCAAAGAACCCTCCTTTTACAATGGCTGGAGCTGTCAATCACACAGAGCGAGTTTATCAGTGAATAAGTTCTGGATTCTCGCCAAAACTACCGTTATAATCAATGACGCTGCATAATGAATCTCGTGTTTGCACTGTTAGTTTTGATGAAAGCAGTCTTGAGGGTGTAGAAATTGAATTGCAATAACAAGATGACTGCATTCATGTGCTCAACGGACATGTCTGTAATTGGCTACAATGCTCATCGCAGAAACGTTTCATGCAACGGGGGTAGTTATAAATATAATGCTATACTCAACACTTTTCACTATTAGTTAATCTCGACAGCTGTAATAGTACAAAACATAGTGAAAAGATTTTGAGAGTTCCACATGTAATACTTCATATGCAAATATGTTAGCCAATCATAGCCAGGGGGAGTGTCACAGTAGACACGCCCCTTCCAACAGAGCGTTTAAAAAAAATTCTAAATTATGACCATTTTTAATGTACAAATCATACTGACATAAGTGCATCTCAAGAAACATAAAAAAAATGCAGTTCATGACCCCTTTAAAAAAAATTCTGGAAACCATTATATACTTTTTTTCAGGATACTTTGATGAACAGAAAGTTTAAAAGAACAGCATTTATCTGTAACAATGTAAAAGCCTTTAATGTCACTCTAGATCGATTTAACGTGTCCTTGCTAAATAACAGTATTATTTTCTTTCAGGAAAAAAAAAACATACTGTCCCCAAACTAATATAATGGTAGTGTTTTAATATGAATAATATTTAATAGATATTCCATCAGTATTATCCTTTCAATGAATAACCACCATACCTGTTCTTGATCTGACAAACGTGTCTGTGTAGTAGATTACGTCTGCAGTATAGTCCAGGATGATCCAAAGCATTGTGTAAGAGTTCTGAAGCTCATTAAAACAGGCCCTGAAGATATATGAAAAAATGAAGCATATGCCGCATCTCTCCACACGTCTACATAATTATGTTGATGTCGTGAGAGATACTGCATGAACAGACCTTGTCACCAGCATCATCAGGTTGTAAAACACTGGCGCTGCTATGACTGAAAGCCATCTGTAATACTTGTCTGAGGATGGGTCCATGATCCACACTTCTTTCCTAAAACACATATTAGATTGATTAGAAACACATATTAGATATTGTCTGGTCACTTTCAAAGATGAACACATATACTAAATCACACCATTCATCTTTAGATATTACTGTTAGAAGAGACTGAATAATCAGTGTTAATATCTGACTACTAAAACTAAAATGTCATTTGTGGCATACTCACGGTGGAGGAGGAGCATCTTTCTTTTTATCATCTTTCTTATCATCCTTCTTTTCGTCTTTTTTCTCATCCTTTTTCTCATCTTTTTTCTCATCCTTTTCATCTTTTTTCTCGTCTTTTTTCTCTTCCTTCTCATCTTTTTTCTCTTCCTTTTTGTCTTCATCTTTTTTCTCATCTTTTTTTATTTCTTCCTTTTTGTCCTCCTTTTTGCTGAAGGTAACATTTTGAGTTGTTTTTATTTGAATTAGCAACTAGCCTGAAATCTACAGGTCACTACTGTGAACTACTGCTCATGTTAACCTGCAGAGGGCAGCATTACCGTTAACACTACCAAAATTCACTGTACAAAGTACCAACTTCATACAAAGCATGACAAACTATCATTTGTTGTTATTAACTGCATATTTGAGATACAGCACTATTATTTAGGATTCCACAATCTAGTATCTATCATATAAAACGCTAAAAATATTTTAATTAGTATTTATAATGTACTAAATTGGGGTTTATATCTAGTGGAGCTGTTTCTACAGGGTACTTACTCATCTGTGTTGTTGCAGTTGTTCATATTGTAAACTGCCAGAGGCCAATGATTGGCTTTTCTTAAGGAGCAAAAGGCATTAATTTTGCTGTTATTATTGTGGATCTGATTCTATGATAACTAGACCATCACTACTGCTGATTTAGTATCTATATCAACATCTGTTCTAATTGTTTCTACTCTACAAGGTATTGCAAACCTAAAGGACATTTCTACATGGAAATCTACATACTGTTTTCATATTATAACTTCCAGGTCCAACAAGAAAAGAAATGAATCCTCAGCACACAATATGGATATATTTCTGCACAGATCCAGCATGGTTCTTTGAACGTTTCTTTAATTTTCAAGGACTCTACGTTATACCGAAGGTATCTTTGTCTGTACAAAGAAATTGTACAGAAAATCTTGACTTACTTCCTCTTATGAGGCCTGTCAGGAAGGCCTATAGAGGATCGGGCATTACTTCCCCGGCTAGATAAGTCTTTGAGGTCAGGTCCACGGAATCGCTCCAAGAAGGAGTCGGGACGCTCAACCTCTCTGTGAAGCCTGTGTGAAGCCCAGTTCCTCAGCATTACCAGAAATTGGGTGAGCCTGGGAGACCGTAAGATGTCAAACAGAAACACTTCCAAGCTCTTTATACAGTATGTAGCTTTCTGTTCACCCCTTGTCAAATGCACACTTAACACATTCAAATTTTGTTGGCTTGGTTGATGAGTGGTTCACTTTTTTTTCCCATGGTAAAATCAGATTTTACTGCTACAGATCTACTGCTCAGTGTGCATTTGACTTGGGTTATTTGTAATCAGGGTTCACATGGTAAACTACGTTCAAGCTTTAGTCTGAATGTTACCTTGCCATAGCCCCAGCACCTGTGTAAGAGCTTCTCCTGGACTCGTGAAACTGGCTGGTTCCTGTAGAAATGATCCCCTGCATGTCAGAGGAAGTGTCCTCACATAGAGAGTGTGCCCTGAGAAAAGGTGGGAGGGGGGGGATTGTTTCAGAACTCAAAATAAAATCCAAAAAGGAAACTAAAAGAAGCTAAGCAGCAAAAATGGCAAAACACCAGAATTAGTTAGAATAAAATGTGAGAATGTTCTCTAAACTTTGTGCTTTTTCTGATTAAACAGAAACAAAACAATGTGTAGCACTTGCTGCTCTACATACAAAAGTTAGAGGTTGGTAAGATTTTTGATGTTTTTGAAAGAAGTGTGTGTTTTTACATCAAAAACAGTAATTGTGAAATATTACTTCTATTTAAAATATCTGTTTTATAATTTAATATAGTTTAAAATGTAATTTATTGAATTTTCAGAAGCAATTACTCCAGTCTTCAGTGTCACATGATCCTTCAGAAATCATTCTAATATGCTGATTTGCTGTTCATGAAACATTTATAATTATGAATGTTGAAAACAGTTGTGCTGATTATAATTTTTGGGGAAATGGAGATCATTTTGAAAAGAAATTTCAAAAGAACAGCATTTTTTTGAAATAGACATTGCTGAATAAAAGTATTCATTTCTTTCAAAAATCTTACTGACCCCAAACCCCTTTGAAAGGTAGTGTATCTTCCTGAAGAATCCAAATGTTCCGATAGAGCAACTTTTTAGAGTTTAGAGTTTATTATTAACAAGATCCCAGATCATTTCAGTCTAATTCCAGCTGAATTTTTCAGCATATATTGTTTTGTCACAATGTAATGCAGATTTGCAAAGAAGTTGTTATTAAAGTATGGAGGAGTCCAAACTATATTTGACCAGACAACAAACCAGCTTCCTGTGCTTGAGAGCTTTCCGTTTCATATTCGAAGACGTCAATGCTTAAGAAAAATGACAGTCTTTGAAAACCAAAGTTAAAGTCAGAAAATTCATTCAATATATTTCATTGTCCATTTAAGACTCTTTTTGGTGCAAAACTTTTAACATCATAAGTCATGCTAAAAAGGGAAATATATGACCCCTTTAAGGTCATGTATTGTTATTCTAACCTGCTTGGACCATTTTCAGTCTGATCCAGTTCATCTTCAGAGGCTCGGACCGCGTGCCTTTGTTGGGACGGGTAGGATTGCTCTGTACAAATCTTTGCCATTCTCATTCTTTTCTTTGCCTATTCTAGGCATCCAGCGCTTGATAAGATAGACAAACAAAGGACAACACCATAACAATAAAAGCATGAATTATTAAACATTTAAAGCATGTTTTTGATCTTAGAAAATAAATTATGCTCAAAAGCACAATACAATAAGGCTTTCAATGGGCTGTCATTAATAAAATCATTGCAACGTTGTATCAGATCAACCCAAAGTTCAGTGGAATTAAAATCAGAAGAGATTACAAGCACCTGTTATTTACTTGATCTCCGCAAACCCATTTTTACACTGACAGCAATGCCATCTGAACACATCACCTAAAAATACTTGCTGCTTAAACACTAAACAAGATCATCTCTCTGGTAGATCTTGACCCAGATGTACTTTAAAGCCACTTGATATTAAGCCACCATGTATATAGACGTCTTAGAAAGTGTGACTGCATGTAGCAAGAATTGGTTGAGAATTGTTTTTTGGTTAAACTGAGTGATACATTTCATAAAAACAGCATATTTTCCTATGCAACAAATACGGCTGTAGTATACACAACATATTGTTTTGTGGTTTCAGGGTCTTTGACCAAAAGGGCCATGCTGGGCTTTCTCCATCTAATGATGTTTAGTTTTACTGTGTAGTTGCAGGGAGATTAGTCTAATTAGACTAACACCACCAACGCTATTTGTGTAATCTATTCCAAATCCAGAAAGATGCTAATGCTGAGGACACGCAGTAACTTCTTGCAGCAGTCCTGATTTCGAGCGACCAGGGTTCGTGTCATCAGAGGATCTGAAGTCCCCACTGCTCACCCTAAACAATACATCAATACTTTGACAAGCCCAGGGTGGTCTTTCTTTCCATTCTTTGTACTGTCATCACACATTTAACCCTCATTTTGTTTTAAATGCTTAGTGTTTGTTAAATCCTATAGGCTAAATACAGAGTTAATTATTCAGAGTAAATACATCATTATTATGAATGTATTTCTTGTTAAATTTATAGTAACAAAAATTGAGGTTACAAGGACTTCTATGTACATTAC
This sequence comes from Chanodichthys erythropterus, assembly GCF_024489055.1. Lineage (NCBI taxonomy): Eukaryota > Metazoa > Chordata > Actinopteri > Cypriniformes > Xenocyprididae > Chanodichthys > Chanodichthys erythropterus. Next base: position 25,271,334 of record NC_090241.1, read on the forward strand.
AGTGATGATTATGGGATGGCATTTGACAGTATATTTACAGTTCCTAACTATGTATGTTAGTAAATTAGCTATGTATTTTTTATAGCTATATGCATTTTATATAAAGTAATAAAGTTAATTATAAAGTTTTAATATTTTATAGTAAATTTGCGTTTTTTTCATTTTACCTCGTGGTAAAGGTGGTTGTTTTTACAGTATAGTTAACACTGACATTGTAATGTAAAATGTCTCTAAATGTCTCAATAGATAATGCTGGACTGGTTTATTGTCACTAAACGGTTTAGTTGGAAAGCTGAGCACTGCACGTGCGCTAAAACGCTCTGACTACAGAGGGAATCCTGTTAACTCATTTACATTTGTTGCTAGCTTTATTATTAATACATTATGCAGTATTTTAGTGACTTGTCGAGTTATTTATGGTCTCATCGACAAATGCTGTCGGAAACACTAACGAACAACAAAGAAGTATTAGCATGGGACAATTACAACACTTTCAAGCCAATTGTTAACATTTACACTGGAATCTAGTAAACATGTAATCGATTAACCTTACCTGTGTAGCAACAATACTTTGTAGTCCAACAGATTTAGGGCACCAGATTCAGACAGAAATCCTGTTCAAGTTGCTCTTTGGTTGAAGCAGTTGGTGATCCTGCTTAGTGTTATGTAAAATCCCATCTTTAAAGAACTAATTCGAGTTTGCATTTTTGACCATCAGTTTTCATCCACTTTTACTAATGTGTATCTCCTCAATGTCCACATTTTTAATAGACTGCTAAAGGATGCGTTCAGGACTCTTCAGCTCCTCAGATGACTGACAGCTCCGAACGTTCGATGTAGAAGTGGGCGGAGAGTAGTACTCGTCTCCTAATTAATATTCATTAGCAATGATAAATGGCAAATGGATCTGCCATTTATTTACAACAAACTGAAACGTAACGTTAATGTTTCTAATTCCACTTTTATTGTTTTCTCTCTTTAGGACGGATTTTTTAAATTTTTTCCCCCTTTTTCTTTTTTTAATGATTTATTGTAATTTACACATTTACATCCTTCTGACTTTTTTCAGGAAATAATATTAAAATGTGTTGCTTTTTTCATTTTAAGTTTGTATACTTGTTTTGTTAGAAAACCTTTTCTATGCTGCCAGGCAGTATTTTTGTCCTGATGAACCAGCACTTTGAGAGATTAGTGAGCGAATGAAAAAAAGTGGCAGGTATTTGTGGCACTATACCGATATCACCAGCTCTGGCATCAACATGGTCAACCCAGCCACGCTAATGAGACCTGAGAAATCCTTAAGGCAATCTGCGGAGCTGCATTGTTAATCCCAGATTAGGCCTGAGCGCCTATCTGAGCCACCTAATACTCTTTCTTGGCCTCAGCCCTTGAAATACTATGTGTGCGTCAGTTAAACTGGGCTGACCTTACATAGCATATGCAAGTGAGTGAGTGAAATAAATAATATAATATATCGAAACATTTGCAAACACATAACTTTCAATAGCACGTCACCTGCCAATAGAATATTACTCCCCAAATAAGTTCCCCTAATAAGGATTTAGCCGCCCTTTAACTTCTGCCATCTGTTACAGATCTCCATAAGATCTCTTCTTAAGGGAATACAAAATCTGAATTCCAAGTTTCATCTTACCTTTTTTTTTTTTTTTTTTTTTTAAACTAAAAAATACCCTATTGTAATTAGTTTTTTGATGGCTAAGATACATGTTACAGGTTTTGCCTCAGGCTTTGCATCATTTGTATGATCTTGATTAAAAATGACACTAAAGATGTATTAATAATTCGTACATGAAATTCATATATTTCGGTATATCAGAAGCAGCACTATAGAGCCTATACAACATACAATCTGATTTACTGCAATGCTGCCCTTATAAGCAGTCCTCTTTCAGCTCAGAGGAAGCTAAGTGTCTTCAGCTCAGCTGCTGAAAAGCTTTTCATGTCATGAGGACATTGAGTGACAGAGGCAGCATGTCGCTACAGCAGTTTTTAGGGAAAAGCCATGATGTAGTACACCGTAATAAATATTTCTTTCAATAAAATCTCTCTATAGTCACACAACTATGAAATATGATGTTGTTGTAGAGTATATGGGCTAATCCTGATTTGCTTTTCACACAGGTTCCATAATTAGCTGTCTAATTGTCTCGGTTTGCATAATGCCTCTAAATAGACCTTATGGAGTCATTTATGGTGATGCTTAGCTAATGCAGCCACATCTGACCAGCGACTAGCAAAACAGTGTTGTGCTACTGTTGCCTCTACTTTCACTCAGATTAAGGCATCTATTCTGTTGAGACATACTGATTAACTCTTGGACGCCCATATAGCAGTGTGTAACGGATTTATATATACTGTGGACCGAATGAACAGATACTCTAAGGTCATTAAATTAAAAATACATATACTGAATGAAAATTAAGGTAATAAGTGAGTATTCAGTTATGATAATAAAACTACACAGAGTCTGACAGTGTTTGTTTGGAATCACGTACAGAAACATTCAGATCATTTAAAAGCCTCTTAGCTCAAGCAGCCAGAAGGTAAAGGTAATCACTATCTCTAAACACAGCTGCCTCCACGTTCTGCCTATCTTTGTCTCTTTCTCTTGCTCACTCATTCATTCACTCACTGTACAATAGTTTCAAGACTGCTTTCACCCTAAACTGTAACTTTTGCCAGTGTGCTCCAGAAGTACATGCTGCTAGAAAATAGTATCAGGCCGTGTTGAGCAACCAGTTTCACTCAAAATCATTACAAATGACTGCAATACACCCACATATGTTGCAAACAACAGATTTGAAGCCTCATGTGAACTGAACCTGTTTATAAAGTTTGATAATGCATTTGTGGAACTGTGATAATGCCCATGATTTTCAGTGGAATATTTCAGGGAAAGAACTATGAGGCAATACTAGGCTTGAGTTTAATGGCGAATAAAATTCAGACATGAGCAGAATGCAACCTGTATTGTGTTTGTGATCGGAATCTGTTCTGATTACAGTCAGAAAGTTTTTGGAAACAATCCCTGCTGTGGCTCACTTACAGTCAGCAGGAGGTCACTGACCAGATATATTTATTTGATTTGCTCTGTTGTGTTTCTTGATTTCTCTCACTCTCTCTCAGGCAGAACTGATTAAAAAAGACCAATTAAACAGCTGTGCTGTTGAACTATTTACAATGCCATTGTACATTTCAGAATACTGATTAATTAGAAAGACAGTCTGCTGTAAACAATGTTAATTAGGGTCACTAACACAATAAATTCAAACTACATAGATGTAAATTGTACTTGCATGTAGCCGTCGGTGTTGTACTATATGTTTAGTCTCATTAAATAATCATGTTTGCATCTGCCTTTGAAATGCACATCTTTCTTACACTGAATATCTGCACAGATTGTCTCTGTTAAAACCCAGAGCTTTAAACTCTGTTATACTGTCCTGCTCTACATCTCCTACAGCAGGGATGGGCAACTTCGGTCCTGGAGGGCCAGTGTCCTGCAGAGTTTAGCTCCATCCCTGATAAAAACTCACTTGCCTATAGATTTCTACTAATCCTGAAGACCTTGATTAGCTGGTTCAGGTGTGCTTGATTAGGGTTGGAGCTAAACTCTGCTGGGCAGTGGCCCTCTAGGACTGAAGTTGCCCATCCCTGACCTACAGAATCTGATCATCCATCAACCTGTTAACTGATCCTCCAGTTGCTAACTAGCCTATGAACACAGCTCTCTATCTTAATAGATGTGCACATCATCTTCAAAATAACATCTCCAGTTAAACCTTTATTCCCACAAAGATGATTCCAATATTCCTACTCTCTAAAAAAATGCTGGGTTAAAAACAACCCAAGTTCGGGTTAATAGTTACGGAGCCCTGCACATGGCAAGCAGAAAAATAATAGGCGAAATCATGTGCATGCGCACGATTTACTAATTTGTTCCTTCGATTTACTAATCCGTTCACGTGTGCACGATATAGCAAATTGAGGGAACGAAATAGTAAATTGTCCACATGATTTAGTCAATTGAGGGAACAAAATAGTAAAACCTGCGCACAATTTAGTAAATCGAGGGAACGAATTAGTAAACCATTCACACAATTTACTTTCTTTTCCTTGCATGTCATGTGTGGGGCTCCGTAGAAAATGTATAAATACAGTGGTTGGGTTAAATGTTTACCCAACCTGCTGGGCAGTTTTATTTACCTCAACTATTGTTTAAAAATTACTGTATTGCTTGCTTAGAATCAACCTAAAGTATGTTGGAAATTAACATGTATTAATATGTTTGTTTAATGAATAATAATTAAACAATAAACACGTATTAAATTGCTTATTAATAAATGTTCACCTTTTGATTATTATTGTTGCCTCTAATAATTATGTTTTTAATTTCCAACCTATTTTGGGTTCATTTTAAAGGTGCCCAAGAATGCTTTTCACAAGATGTAATATAAGTCTAAGGTGTCTCCTGAATGTGTCTGTGAAGTTTCAGCTCAAAATACCCCATAGATTTTTTTTTAATTAATTTTTTTAACTGCCTATTTTGGGGCATCATTAACTATACACTGATTTTGGCAGCGCGCCGCCCCTTTAAATGGCGTGCTTCCTGCCACATGAGCTCTCGACTATATAACAGTGCATTTACAAAGTTCACACAGCTAATATAACCCTCAAATGGATCTTTACAAGATGTTCGTCATGCATGCTGTATGCATGCTTCGAATTATGTGAGGAAAGTATTTATTTTGATGTTTACATTGATTCTCTACGAGTTTGAGGCTATGCTCTGTGGCTAACAGCTAATGCTACACTGTTGGAGAGATTTATAAAGAATGAAGTTGTGTTTATGCATTATACAGACTGCAAGTGTTTAAAAATGAAAATAGCGACGGCTCTCTTGTTGTTATGATATAGACACGGAGGCAGAGATAAAAGCAATCCAGGTGAGTTTATTGGAACAATATGTGGAACACAGAGTGGTAATGGCTGTTATCAGGTTCTTGAGAGATGAATATAAAGTAATACTGTCCTTGTGTGGTTTGTGGATCCAGGAGTTGAGCTGAGATGGAGGGAGACGTTGGAGACACTCACACACACAGATGGGTAAGCACACGAAGGGACCAGGAGACGAAGGAGATGAAGGAGATCGCTGGAGCAGGTAGGTATGTTGAAGGGGAGTCCTTAAGGTAAGCATATACATGGCGTAGTGCAAACGAGACCGGACAGTGAGTGTGTGTGAGAGTGGTGGCTTTGTAGTGCTGGTGATTGCAGAGTGAATGAGGTGCAGGTGGCGGTGATTAATAAGCTGGTGATTGGGTGCGTGGGTACTGTGGTGAGGTGGAGCCTGGCGTGTCTGTGACAGTACCCCCCCTCCCACGGCCCGCTCCTGAGGGCCGCGGACCCCGACGTCGTGGTGGTCTTCCCCTGGGTCGTGGGGCAGGTCTGTCTGGATGGTTGGTATGGAAGTTCTGTAACAGAAGAGGATCAAGGATATCGTTCCTGGGAATCCATGAGCGTTCCTCGGGACCATAGTCCTCCCAGTCCACGAGGTATTCGAGTTTACCACCACGGCGCCGGGAATCCAAGATCTCGTGGACCACGTAGGCTGTGCCGTCTTCTAGGAGAAGTGGAAGGGGGGCTCGGCGGCTGCCACGTCAGGCTCTGTGGAGGGAACAACAGAAGGGTGGTGAGGTTTAAGTAGAGACACGTGAAATGTAGGATGGATTCTACTATACTGTGCCGGGAGTTGGAGACGATAGGTGACGGGGTTGATCTGCCGAAGGATGGTGAACGGGCCAATGAAGCGGGGACTCAGCTTTTTGCAGGGCAGACGCATCCTGATGTCCCGGGTGGACAGCCAGACCTTCTGCCCCGGCTGGTAGACAGGAGCCTCGGAGCGTCGAAGGTCGGCTGCCATCTTGCGTCTGCGCAGGGCCCTCTGCAGCTGGTGGTGAGCTGAGTCCCACACCCTCTCGCTCTCCCGGAACCAGTAGTCGACTGCCGGAACGTTGGAGGGTTCCCCGTCCCAGGGGAACATCGGGGGTTGGTAGCCGAGTACGCACTGGAAGGGTGTTAGTCCCGTTGAGGCTTGGCGGAGAGAGTTTTGTGCGTACTCGGCCCAACCCAGGTACTGGTTCCAGGAGTTCTGGTGGCCGTGACAGAAGGTACGCAGGAAGCGGCCGATCTCCTGGATCTTCCGTTTCCGTCTGCCCGTTCGACTGAGGATGGTATCCAGACGATAGGCTGACGGTCACACCCAGGAGGGAGAAGAAGGCTTTCCAGACGTGTGAGACAAACTGGGGTCCTCTGTCGGAGACGATGTCTTCAGGTAATCCATAATAGCGAAAAACATGATTAAACATTAGTTCTGCGGTGGCCATGGCGGTAGGTAGACCCTCCAGGGGTATCAGACGGCAGGACTTTGAGAAGCGGTCCACCACCACCAGGATGCATGTGTGACCGTCAGACTCGGGAGATCGGTGACGAAGTCCACTCCCAGGTGTGACCAGGGTCTCTCAGGAACGGGCAGAGGAAAGAGCTTGCCGGTGGGAAGATGGCGTGGGCTCTTGGAGATGGCACACTCCCTGCAGCCCTGCACGTACCTCCTGACGTCGTTGGCCATGTTGGGCCACCAGAAGCGTTGTTTGAGCAACGAGAGGGTCTCCTTGACCCCGGGTGACCAGTGCCAAGTGAAGAGTGAACGTTGTGCAGGAGTGGAGTGCGACGTGTCCGTGTGATGTACTGCAAGCCCGGTGGGCAACCCGGCGGAGTGCGTGTGGAGGCATTGGCGGAGGGAATGGTTTCTTCGGACCACTGGATGGGGCTCACGAAGATGGACTCCGGCAGAATAGTATCAGGTTTTCGGGCTTTTCCTCAGGAGCATAGAGGCGAGATAAGGCGTCAGCCTTCGTATTCTTTGAACCAGGACGGTAGGAGATGGAGAAGTTGAATCTAGAGAAGAACATAGCCCAGCGAGCTTGGCGAGGATTGAGTCTCTTTGCGGCCTTCAGATATTCGAGATTCTTGTGATCAGTGAGGACTTGAAATGGGTGAGTAGCTCCCTCCAACCAATGCCTCCACTCCTCAAGGGCAAGCTTGACGGCCAGGAGTTCGCGGTCACCGATGTCGTAGTTGACCTCCGCCGGGTTGAGCTTGCGGGAGAAGAAGGCGCATGGATGGAGTCTACTTGGTGTCCCCTGCTGCTGTGAAAGGACCGCTCCCACTCCGGTGGTAGATGCGTCCACCTCTACTATGAACGGGAGGTCCGGGTTAGGGTGGACGAGGAGGGGAGCGGTGGTGAAGGCCTTCTTCAGGGTCTCAAAGGCGTCGGTGGCTAATGGAGACCAGGACAGAGACTTGGGCTGGTGACGGAGGAGGTTGGTGAGTGGACTGACGATTGTGCTGTAGTTTTTGATGAACCGGCGATAGAAATTGGAGAAACCTAGGAATCTTTGGAGTTCTTTGATGGTGGTAGGAGTGGGCCAGGACTGTATGGCGGAGACCTTCCCCTCGTCCATCCGGATGCCACTGTGATCAATCACGTACCCCAGGAACTGGACGGAGGGTTGGTGGAATGAGCATTTTTCAGCCTTGAGGAAGAGATGGAACTGCCGTAAGCGCTGGAGGACCTCCGCAACGTGGTGGCGATGTTCGGCCAAGCTCCGGGAGTAGATGAGGATGTCATCTATATAAACCAGAACGGACTTATGGAGAAACTCCCGGAGCACCTCGTGGATGAAATCCTGGAATACGGAGGGCGTTGACCAGGCCATACGGCATCACGAGGTACTCGTAGTGTCCAGTGGGCGTGACGAAGGCGGTCTTCCACTCGTCCCCCTCACGTATCCGGATGAGGTTATACGCGCTGCGGAGTCCAACTTGGTGAACACAGTGGCACCGCGGGAGATGTTCCAGGGCCGCTGGGACGAGGGGAAGTGGGTATCGGAACTTGATGGTGATCTTGTTGAGTGCACGGTAATCGATGCATGGCCTCAAGCCTCCGTCCTTCTTTGCCACGAAGAAGAAGCTTGAAGCAGCAGGGGAAGTAGACGGGCGGATGTAACCTTGTTCGAGTGCCTCCTTGATGTATTCCTCCATGGCCTTCTCCTCCGGTATGGACAGGGGGTATATGCGTCCCCTGGGCACTGGTTCACCCGGCAGCAGATCGATGGCGCAGTCCCATGGCCGGTGTGGAGGAAGCTTGGAGGCGCGTTGCGGGCAGAGACGTCGCTGAAGGGCGTAGTCAGGGGGAACATCCACCGAGCGCTTCTCAACAGGGCTCTCGATGGACGTGGCATTCACGAGAAGAGACTTGGAGAGTGGAGGTTTTGGAACAGGAAGCGCTGGGAAGCAGTCTGGGAAGCAGTGATCGCCCCACTTCAGGACTTCGCCCGTGCGCCAGGAGATGTTGGGGTTGTGTTGTTCCAGCCACGGGCGCCCTAGAACCACGTCAGCGGTGGATTCCTCCAGAACCAGCAAATGGATGTGTTCAGTGTGCAGGATACCGATGCTGAGTTGTAGTGGACCCACGCAGTGACGGATGTGTCTGCGGCTTAGGGGTTTGCCCGTGATGGAGTGGATTTGATAGCTCGTCGGTGAAGGAGAGATCTTAAGGTTGAGTTGTCTACAGAGGGTGCCTGAGATGAAGTTTCCGACTGACCCTGAATCAAGGAGCGCCACCACTGGAACAGAGATGTTAGCAGCAGTAAGAGTTACAGTTGTAGAGAGTGGTTTCATTTTCTGAATGGAGGGAAATATTGCACTCACCACGGGTCGAGGAGGACGGATTGGGCATGTGGAGAGATTATGCCCCATTGTTCCGCAATAGAGACAGAGATTCAGGGCCAGCCTTCTTTGTCTTTCGTTAGGGGTGAGACGAGAGTGATCAATTTGCATGGGTTCGTTGGCTGGTTCTGGGGAGCTGACGGGTTCGGACCGACGGAGGAGGTTAGTGGTGGATGACTGGCCCTGGTGTTCTTGAATGCACGACTGCATACGGGACCCCACGCGGATGGCGAGTTGGATGAAGCGTTCTAATCCCATGGAGTCCTCGTATGCAGCGAGATGCAGCCGCACGGAGGGTTCCAGCCCCTGACGGAACGTGGTGATGAGGGCTTGCTCGTTCCATCCGCTGGTGGCGGCTAGCGTTCGAAACTGCAAGGCATATTCGTTAACAGATAGGTTTCTTTGCTTTAGATTATAAAGTTTCTCACCAGTCGAGGAATCAGTCAGAGGTTTCCCGAATACTTCCCGGAAGTGGGAGACGAACGCCGAATAGGATTGGACGACTGGGCCTTTCTGGGTCCACAACGAATCTGCCCATTGCAGAGCCTTCCCTTGCAGTTGTGAAATAATGAACGCTATTTTAGCCGTGTCTGTGGTGTAGAGGTGCGGCTGCATCTCCAGGACCAGCTCACATTGGAGAAGAAATCCGCTGCATTCCTCCGCCGATCCAGAGTAGGGCGCCGGTTTGGCCATGGGACTGGCGGTGAATGCAGGTGAAGGAGTGGTGCTGGTGGGTGCGGAGACAGCCGTGTTGTGGGATGACGATGTTGAGGGCTGTGGTGTGAGTGCTCGACGCAGCACGTCCACGAGTTCCTGGAATGGATCGTTTGTCATCATGCCGTTAGTTGTTATGGTCCGGTCTTCTGTTATGATATAGACACGGAGGCAGAGATAAAAGCAATCCAGGTGAGTTTATTGGAACAATATGTGGAACACAGAGTGGTAATGGCTGTTATCAGGTTCTTGAGAGATGAATATAAAGTAATACTGTCCTTGTGTGGTTTGTGGATCCAGGAGTTGAGCTGAGATGGAGGGAGACGTTGGAGACACTCACACACACAGATGGGTAAGCACACGAAGGGACCAGGAGACGAAGGAGATGAAGGAGATCGCTGGAGCAGGTAGGTATGTTGAAGGGGAGTCCTTAAGGTAAGCATATACATGGCGTAGTGCAAACGAGACCGGACAGTGAGTGTGTGTGAGAGTGGTGGCTTTGTAGTGCTGGTGATTGCAGAGTGAATGAGGTGCAGGTGGCGGTGATTAATAAGCTGGTGATTGGGTGCGTGGGTACTGTGGTGAGGTGGAGCCTGGCGTGTCTGTGACACTTGTCTCCGTGAATACAATAATAAACGATGGTAACTTTAACCACATTTAACAGTACATTAGCAACATGCTAACAAAACATTTAGAAAAACAATTTACAAATATCACTAAAAATATCATGATATCATGGATCATGTCAGTTATTATTGCTCCATCTGCCATTTTTCGCTGTTGTTCTTGCTGGCTTACCTTGTCTGTGCACAGATCCAGAAGTTAATACTGCCTTTCCTTGTCTAATGCCTTGAACATGGGCTGGCATATATGCAAATATTGGGGTCATACATATTAATGATCCCGACTGTTACGTAACAGTCGGTGTTATGTTGAGATCTGCATGTTTTCCGGAAGTCTTTTAAACAAATGAGATTTATATAAGAAGGAGGAAGCAACGGAGGTTGAAACTCAATGTCTGTCTTTTCCATGTACTGAACTCTTGTTATTTAACTATGCCAATATAAATTCAATTTTTGATTCTAGGGCACCTTTAAGCCTGCCATGTAGCCTAGTAATTTTTTAAAAATGGTTGGTTTAAATAAAACTGCCCAGATTTACATGCACAGTGTCAGGTGCATGTTGGAAAAACACTCACAAAAAGGTGAAATGCAGGAATGCAGATAACACAGGAACCAGGAGATAAACTACATACACAATAAACATGATGCAATGACAAGAACCAACAGAGACTGAGGAAGAACACAGGAACAGAAGAACAGACAGGGGAGCTAACAAGATAATCAACGAGACACAGCTGCGACAAATTAACTCAAACTCAAAACAATCTGTAACCAAGGGATACTAACTAAAGGCAGGAAAACTAAAAACAAAGAAACATGTGACAAAGGAAACATAAACACAGAATCCTGACACACAAATTTAATTTTATTAACATAATTTTTATTATGGTGTATATTTTTCTTGAGATTTCTCAAAAATGGAATATTGGCTGACTTTCGCATTAATTTTGTTAAGCAGCTAAAATCTTATATAAGACCTAAAGTCTGTCCAATACATATCTAATACTTAAATGAAAATTCATTAAAAAAGAACTAATAGTGTAACTTATGGTTATTTATCTCTGAATCTTTGTTTGAATTAGATAATTTTTTGTTGCAGTGGGGCACCCATTTCGGTGTTTCCATGTAAACCTCAGAACGTGACAGATTTCCCTCTTTTGACAGACTTGTTGATTACGACAAAAGTATTCTTAGGGTAATGAGAGGTTGCTATGGCAACAATAATGCTTGTACACTCACCTGCCTCAACCTTCACACAGCAGCATAAATGAACCCATCACAGGAATTCATTTCAGCTTGGCTGCAGTTAAGGCTTTGAAAATATATTGGATTTCACAACACAATGAATATTTCGATTATAATTACATTTTGGAGACCTTGTGAATGGATTGTAACTTCTAAGTTTAAACAGATCTACTACTGTGTGTGCTTGTCGAATAAATATAGCAGTATATATTGAATTTCATAGAAAAATAAAACTTTGTCTACTTTTGTATTCACACTCAAGCTACACAATATAATTGTATCTTCAGGAGTCAAAAATGATCTATAAAGATGTCTGTATAAATCATGGTGCAAAGTGGTTTTTGACTCTTTTTGAGGCCAACCAATATCCTCGACCCCCTCTTGTAATGATATAGGTAAAAACAATGAAGAGATTCATCATCATGCCAATCAATCTGCATTTCAAATTCAAGGAGAGAGTAATTGCAGTGAAGTGATGTGAGTGTGGAGGTGTGTGCGTAACCCTAATCCTTGCCATCATCATCAAGCCTCTCTCTTCTTCTTGTGTCCTGATTACTGCACTGATTGTGTTTTTGAACAGTCTCTCAAATTGAAGTGGTGGACAGGCAAGAGCAATGTCAGATCCCTTAACATCCGAATGGCATCATGTCTTTCCATTATCACAGCAATCTCAAAAATAATAACCTTTATTTACAACAAAGAATGAGGCAATTCTTGATCAAAAGATTAACATGACGGCACATGCCAGTCAATGAATTTAATCAACTCCACAGCAACTAAAAATGTAACCACTAACAATTCAAAATTGTCTAGATGCATTTTAAAATTGTAATTTCTTCCTGAGTCTCTCCATTAGTGTCCGATTCTCAATGTAAGACTGAACACTGTTACTGACAATCGTCATTTTGGCTGCGTGAGATTCTCCAGCTTTGTTGTTGTTGAGCAGCTGAAGCACAAGCTGATAAAGCTCTGCCCACTTCTGGAAAGGGACACACACAAATGACAATAGGGGCAAATTTGACAAACTTTAATAAATGATCTGTGGAGTATTTTGAGCTGAAACTTCACAGACATGTTCTGGGGACACCAGAGAGTTATATTACATCTTGTAAAAGGGGTATTATCGGTCCCCTTTAATATCCTGTTGCCATAAAGGTTTACTGGCATCTGGTAACATCCATGGAACCTTTTCATTGCACAAAATGTTCTTTATAAAGGTTCTTTAGATTACTAAAATGTGTTTTCATACTAAGAAAAATGGTTCTTTTATGCTGTCTACACACTGTTTAAGCTGATTTGAACCCCTCGATGATGAAGGTAAGCCCCATTGGTTCAGTAATAATTCTAATATATTCAAATTAATTATTTATCAGGGAATATTTATCACAATTATTATGCCCTTATTATGTCATTAGACAATTTTATTTTATTTCATTACTCAAGAGGTTAGTATTAAAAACAACAAACAAACAAAAATATATGCAGAAATGTAGCTAGCCTTTGTAATTGTTAAGTTGCCATGGCAGCCACACAAAACCATGGAGAGCTGCACCCTATTGCCCACTTCAGAGCTGCACACACCAGCCTATTGTACCACACACTCATTTTCTACGCCACTTGTTCTCGGTGGGTTCTGCTTTCAAGGCTACACTACACACAGAGCAGCCAAATGTTTCCAATTTCTCTGCATTTTAATGTGTCACACATAATGTGATGCAATATGTTCTTTCCTATAAAGGTGCAAAGCATTGAGGTTGCACCAATTTTAGAGCTGTTTTACTTGCATCATTTTGCATAATTACACTGTGATGAAGTTCTTGTAAGGAAGACAGAGGATGGGGTCGGCTTGACTGCTGCTGCTGGTGGTTTTTATTATAATAAATTCACTCCTTATACAGATTGTTGTGCAAAGAGCACCAAAACATAAATACAATCGCATAAACTTTCACTCCAGCAAGGATCCTCGGATCAGGCAGGTTCCACCAGTCAGCAGTCCTTCTCTCTCTCACACACTCCTGTTTCTCCTGGCATCTTATACTCTCTCCATGCCAATAACTGAAACAAGAGACAGGTGTTCGTTATTTGCGTTTAACCCACTCATTCACCGCACGTCTCCCGAATCTCTCCCACTTCGCTGACCCATGCCCCCCTCGCCACATACACATAGTAAATTTTAACCATAGCTGTGGGAGAAAAAAAAACTTGGATCCTTTGTGAGTATATAATTGACTATATCTTTTAAGTTTGGACTTTTAAAATGATTTTAAAAATGTTTGGTGTCGTCTTACAAGTAGGCCTATTTATTATTCATATGTAAAGATTAGGTTCATTCATTCAATTACTACTAGGTAATAACCAATCTTAGGTAATAACTAGGTAATAACTTGGTAATAAACAGTCTTAGGTTATAACTAGGTAATAACTAATCTTAGGTAATAACTAGATAATAACTAGTTAATAGGGGTGTAACGATACGCTCAGGTCACGATACTGTAAATATCGCGATACTGAGTTCATGATACGGTACATATCGCGATACTGAGTTCACGATACGATACGTATCACGATATTTTGAACAAAATGAAACTTCAAATTAGATTATTAGATATTTAAAAAAACTAACAAATTTCAATAATTTTCCTTGTTGTACATACAAGATCACATTTCAAGGTTTAATAAAAACTGTCTGTATTCAAAATAACAGCTAGGTCTGTCACTGAAAAAAATTTTTTTAACATTAACATGAACTTAGAATTCAGGATCCAGACAGTTCACATATCGCATCTAAAATGCGTCGACGGCGCGGCACCGCTTCTCCTTCTTTTCAAAGCGCTTGCGCTCCCCTGGTGTTGGCCGTTGCTATGCGACCATGAACTGCACTCTCCAAGAGGATCAGGAAGTTTCAGCAAAGGATAAAATTATTTCTCGCCCTTGCATTACCTTTACTACTAGATATATTTATGGAGATGTAAAAACCAGCCTGTACAGCTGTTTGGCTGAGATTTCAGTTTTGTAACAGAAAGGCGTGATCGACTTGTTCTTATCACATGGCATGCAGTGAGTTTGTGGCATTCTGAAAAGTTGATAATTTTTCATCTCGATGTGCCTGGAATACGCACCGCATGCGCGTCACGACTGTGTTGCTTCCATTATGAGCGTGCTTGCCACTCATAACCAATCTTAGGTTATAACTAGGTAATAACTGGGTAATAACTAATGTTAGGTAATAACAAGATAATAACTAGGAAATAACCAATCTTAGGTAATAACTAATCTTAGGTAATAACTAGGTAATAACCAATCTTAATTAATAACTAGGTAATAACCAATCTTAGGTAATAACTTGGTAATAACCAATGTAGGTAATAACTTTATAATAACTACATAATAATAAATCATAGGTAATAACTAGGTAATAATCAATCTCAGGTAATAACTATATAATAACTATGTAATAATAAATCTTAGGTAATAACTAGGTAATAACCAAGTAATAAGCAATCTTAGGTAATAACTAGGTAATAACCAATCTCAGGTAATAACAAGGTAATAAGTAGTTAATAACCAATGTTAGGTAATAACTTGGTAATAACCAATCTTAGGTATAACTATATAATAAATTGGTAATAACCAATCTTAGGTAATAACTAGGTAATAACGAATCTTAGGTAATAACTTGGTAATAACCAATATTAGGTAATAACTAGGTAATAATCAATCTTAGGTAATAACTTGGTAATAACCAATCTTAGGTAATTACCTTAGGTTATTACCTAAGATTAGTTATTACCTAGTTATTACATAAGATTGGTTATTAACTCGATATTATCTAGTTATTATCTAAGATTAGTTATTACTTAGTTATTACCTAAGATTCGTTATTACCTAGTTATTATCTAGTTATTACCTAAGATTCGTTCTTACCTAGTTATTACCTAAGATAGGTATTACCTAAGATTAGTTATTACTTAGTTATTACCTAAGATTGGTTATTACCTAGTTATTACCTAAGATTTTTATTACCTAGTTATTAACTAAGATTGTTATTACCTATTATTACCTAAGATTGTTTTTACCTAGTTATTACCTAGATTGTTGTTACCTAGTTATTACCTAAAATTTGTTATTACCTAGTTTTTACCTAAGATTGGTCATTATCTAGTTATTGCCTAAGATTGTTATTACCTAGTTGTTACCTAAGATTTATTATTACATAGTTATTATATAGTTATTACCTGAGATTGATTATTACCTAGTTATTACCTAAGATTGGTTATTACCTAGTTATTACCTAAGATTGGTTATTACTTAGTTATTACCTAGTTATTACCTAAGATTTATTATTACATAGTTATTATATAGTTATTACCTAATATTGGTTATTACCTAGTTATTACCTATGATTTATTATTATGTAGTTATTATATAGTTATTACCTACATTGGTTATTACCAAGTTATTACCTAAGATTTGTTATTACCAAGTTATTAATTAAGATTGGTTATTACCTAGTTATTACCTAAGATTGGTTATTACCAAGTTATTACCTAAGATTGGTTATTACCAAGTTATTACATAGATTGTTATTACCTAGTTATTACCTACCTAGTTATTACCTAAGATTGGTTATTACCTAGTTATTATCTAAGATTTGTTATTATCTAGTTATTACCTAAGATTGGTTATTACCTAGTTATTATCTAGTTATTATGTATCTTAGGAAATAACTAGGTTAGTGTTTCTCAACGGGGGGCGTTGAAAGATAGATTTTTAAAAGGGGGGAGTGCAGGTGTTCTTGGGGGACGTTCACAAGTTTACGCCAAAGATCCAAGCAAGACAAGATTAAACTTGTAATTACTTGCAAAAGAATTGCCTACAACATTCTAAAATCTGCCAGTTTAACACAACATGTAAGCTATGTATCGTTTCTTTTGCAATGATTATTTTCCAGTCATAGACCAAGGCTAAAGCACTGACAAGAATTCACATACACAAAAATGCGTTTCACGCTGACAACTATCTGGTGGTGGACATGCAGTGGAGGAATGGAAAGTTGAAAAGCCATTAAAAAAAGTATTGACTTAAGAACCACTTCTATTTTCCAAATATTTTCCATAAATCATTTTCAATAAATCATGTTCCCATGGTATGGGAGAGAGTCGGAAGTTAATTTGTTGCCCCTACGAGTTTATAATAGCATATTTTAACTATATTTTCAAATGGATAAAAACTGTCAAATTGTTTTTAAATGCTGCCTTTATTAAACTATATTTTAAAGATGTCAATTAACAGTCTCATATATGTCTATTTATTTTTAATATAGGCCTACTATTTATTAATTTATTGTTTTATTTTATTAAACATTTTTACATTTAACATGAATAATCAAACATTTAACATAAATCAAGTATTGCACAACAATTTTAAATGTCTACTCATTTGTCAATTTTAAAATGATTTATTCATTTACATTTTTATGTTTTAATTAAATTGATTTATGCTATTCTTTCTGTTTATAAGGTGTCACAACAAATCCTGCATTCCTTTTCTTCTATTCATAATATAATAGCCATAATAATGTCATAATTATCAAAGAAATTCAATACGCAGACGCAGATTATCTTGAGTTTTGCGTTAGTTCAAATGCACGTTAAGGTGATGGAAACACTTTATTGGCATACTCATGGTGTGTAGTGACCATTTGTGCGTAAAACACCATGGCATTATGCATTAGACCCACAAAGTCTGACAAACACATAGAAATCCGATGTTTAAAGCGCGTTTATGGAGGCTGCCAGTGTATGGGCATATACGTGTATTTCTTCTGCGTCTCCTCACAGCATTTTAATAAAATGATGTCCAACAACACAAATAGCTCTCTCTGCAGTCACAGATCCCTTCATAATGCGAAGCATGCGACTTGCACGCTTAAGTTTCGGAAGACATTGTCATCCAAGTTTATATAATTTATATAAAACATTAAAGTTATATGTATTCTTTATATCACAGGTTTTCAAACCCTGTGTCACGAGACTTAAAAAATGGGTTAACATTTTCATAAAAGCATAGTCTAAAATTAATAGCTAAATAAACAAAATATGTGTCGTTGACCAGTTTTGGTGTTATATGAGAGGGGGATCCCCTAAATGAGGTGCTGGAACAGATTTCGGAGGTTCCAGATCCGGCTTGTTCCGGCACTAATTAAGGGCTCCCTGCCACTGTTCAGTCAAATCAAATCAGTTATTTGGCTTTCAATAAACAAAATTGCTGGCGTCTTGGTGTAACGCAGCGGTGTCGACTCGAACCAGTCTAATAGTCCCAATATAAACACTTATTATAGGTGTGCTGTAGTGATTCAGGATAACTCACCAATTATATAAATTTGGTCAATTTTAAATACAAAAAAGTTAGGTTATGGATTTAATATTAATAATAATATTATTAATAATAGCCTAAGAAGAAGAAGAAGAAGAAGCAAACACGGATGTGAATAATACATATAATTATTATTGTTAAAACAGAATAATAATCAGCATACTTTCAAAAAAGACATTTAGCCCTTTCTTTGTGTGTGTGTGTGTGTGTGTGTGTGTGTGTGTGTGTGTGTGTGTGTGTGTGTGTGTGTGTGTGTGTGTGTGTGTGTGTGTGTGTGTGTGTGTGTGTGTGTGTGTGTAGGTGTGTGTGTAGGTGTGTGTGTGTATGAGTGGTGTTGGGGGGCGGTAAATGACCTAGATAATGGATAGGGGGCGCTGGCCCAAAAAAGGTTGAGAACCACTACTGTAGCACTTCAGAAGAAACCTATGTACAAAAATAACATCACTGCCATCTACAGGATATAGTCTGCAAAATAATAATATACAAAGACATGGAATAAATCTCCAAACTTTTAAGTCAATAGCTTACATCTAGATTTTTTTTGTTGTTGTTTTTTTGTTTTTGAAGCTATTTCACATTACCCCGCTTTATAAAATGTTTGTATAAAGCTATTTACCGAACTATAATGCTGATATAAACCTCTTGACTGTAGGTATATTCAACAATTAAATAATACAATAATGTCATTTTGTCTTTTTAATTAGTATTCTGTTAATTATAGTAATTCTTTTAAATTTGTTAATATTACAAAACCAAAACGGATCACAAACTAGCTAGCAAAAAAATAGTTGCCCCCTGCTCTGGGTGTGTGTTCACTGCTCACTACTGGAGTGCACTTGCAGAGCACAAATTTTGAGTATGGGACACCATACTTGGCTACATGTCACGTCCTTTTAAAATTGAAACATAAGGGCCAGATTTACTAACCAAAATTCCCTATAATCTATAAGCGCACCTTGTTTTGAAACTGAATAAGTTGACAAAGAGGCCCAACGTTTTCTCACAGGGAAATAAACTTGTCAGCTTTTGGCAAAATTCAGGGTTTTGAATCCAAAATAGGTTAGTTGTTTGACTCATGTGTCCGATGAGTTTTTGATATTGGTTGGGAAGGGTCTTTTTAGGACTTTTTAGGCCCCGTTATCATAATCGCTCCAGATTCTTTGTATCGAGAATTGATTGTCTCAGCCATAATCTTTTTACAGTACCACTAACTCAGTAACAGTAAGTGAGTGGCCATCCTTTCACGCCTTGCTTTGGGACAGTCCGGCAAAGAGGTTCCTCTGAAAGCTCTTCGTGCCACAGCCTCCCCGGAAGTTCCTTTCTGTCTCTTCATTTCTCAGCTGGTAGTGTCTGGCGGGCCTTTCCATGCTAGTTTCTAGTGGATGTAAGAGACTCACAAACATAAAATGATAAACAATTTGTAGGTTCGCCAGCTGACCAATCCTGAACTATTAGGAAATGATATAGGCCTATGCTATTTTCAGTTCAAAATAACCATCTAAATGTCTCAGTGGCCATCTCAGTCATTTTGACATTGATGAACGCTGTTGAATCACTTACCGGGGTGGCATGGGGTGACAACTGCCATTGTAAGAAAAAGCATTGCCACCCCAGATTTATCCCAGTATAAACTATAAATGTAAGGAGTGTTTCCTGCTTGGAGGCAGGGAGACTGTGCAGCCAGGGGGCCCAGAGGCATTGGAGGGCCCATAACGATCTCCCCTAACAGAACACAATTTCTAATGCATATTTTAAATTCAAAATGGCAGTGGATTACAGCACTTTTAAGGGATTGCGGTGTCATGCTAATTTTCACTGTTAAGTAAATCTGGCCCAAAATGTATACATTATGAGAAGATGCAACTGAATATTTAATGATATAATTTAAACCTACACCAGTAGGTGGCGCAAGACGCTAAGTTGTTGCACTGACTTGCCCCTGTGAATTTGGCCACAGTGTAGGCCTATTTCTTTAATCTTGTTTCCTTTCATCAGTCCATTGTTAACTTGTACTTTTACAGTCAATTTAATTGCACATAAATAAAATCAAGTCCAAATCTCCGTATTACATAAGAAAAATGGATAACTTGTAATTGTGAATGCCATGTTCAACTTTTTGGCCAGTTTAATTCCTGAGTGAAGTATATGGATGTATGGTATGTGGATGTATATCTGTTTAGTTATTACAAATAAAAGCTTAGTATTTCTTGTGTGTTTGTGGTTATGACGACAAAATGTCCCCACAGAGATGGCAGTATCCGAAATCTTTGTCCCTGTGGGGACATTTTTGGTCCCTGTGAGAAAAATGGCTTATAAATCATACTAAGTGATGTTTTGTTTGTGATCTGAAAATCTAAAAATGCAGAAAGTTTTCTGTGATGGCAGGTTTAGGGGATAGAATACAGTGCACAGCATAAATGAGTACACCCCCTCTGAACAAATACAAAAGATGTATTTTCTTTATGATCACTAATACAATTCATGGAAAGATGGCAAAACTAAAATATATTAAACATATACATAATAAAAACTGAGAAATATATGATAATTAATAGCCATAAAATAAGTAAATTAGTCAATTTTGTTTAAATTTAGGATTGCAGAAATGAGTACACCCTAAATTTAATTCAACAATGTAATATTCTAGTACTCTAGTATGCCCTCCATAATTTTGCATATACTGCTCTGACCCTTCTTGGCACAGAGTGTACAAGTTCATGATAAATTGTCACATCTGTCCTGTTTAACTACTGGATGATGAGCTCCTTAAATGCCCTGATCATTAATGGGGAGTGTTGCTCAACTCGTCTCTACAGAATCCCCCACAGGCGCTCAAGAGTGTTAAGACTTGGTGAAATACATGTCCAGAAGGTTTGTCACCTTGGGAGAATGCATATCCTCATTGTCATGTTAAAAAAATGCCCAACAATGCAGGGAATGAGGAAAGGGTAACATCTTCTGTTTCAAGTTTGTGTGTGTGAACTCATGACAGCATTGATAAAGCACAACTCCCTCACACCTTCAGCACTCATACATTCCTATATAAGAGCTTTACTTCCACTGAACTTTACTGTGGGAACCAGGCACTTCTCACTGTACTCCTCCTCTAGCTACACCATAACGTTTTGGATGCTGTTAGATCCAAAATGATTGATTTGGTTTCATGACCAGAGTATTGATTCCCAGAATCTATATTTTGTGAATATGGGCTCTGGAAATGGCTAACTGACTTTATTGTGCTTTGGCTACAGTAGGTAGTTCCAGTGAGAACAACAACCACGCATGTCATTTCTGCAGGCTGCATCTTACTCTGTGAGATAAACAGTCACTCTTTTCATTGCTTTTGCTGGCTCTGAGACACTATGTCTATCAAGAAAAAAAAAAAAAAAAATCCCTCATCACTAAATGAGCTTTAAAATGAAGGCCTGATTATTTCAGGGGCCTTGTCACAAGTCCATTGTTTTTGAATTTCTGTGTTACTTTTGCTATATTTTCATACTTAAAACTATGATTTGGTAAACCTCTTGTACCACTGTCCTCTTTTGTGCTCAGAAATAAGTCTCCTGACAGTTCTCTCCCAAGTGGTTCCATTGTTGTCAGCATTAAGTCTGAGAATGATTCAGTGGGATATATAACCCTTTTAATTGTCAAGAAATTACTTCTCTTTAAATGTTTTGGTTCAACATACAAATTTTTATTTCGTTTTATTTAGTAACTTTTGGGAGGGTGTACTCATTTCTGCTACGCAACATTTTATCACCTTGATAAGAAAATCTTATTTTCCTGAATAATTTTGACATGCTTCTTTGGCAATTGATTAAGCAGACTTGTTGGAACATTACATCTCTAAAGAACCCTAACATGTCTTCTAAGTAATTTAGTAATTGTTGACTTTAAGAAGTTTCAGAGGGAGTGTACTCATTTATGCTGTGCACTGTATACCATTTTCTGTGATTTCTGTGGAATGTCCCAATAAAACATGAAAACTCAACATGTGTGTGAAGAACACTTACAGCACTTAAATGAAAATATTTATTTACAAAAGCATTCTCCTTAGGAACTAGCAAAAAAAAAAAAAAAACTTTGCTTATCTAGCCTTTCCTTCCTTGCTTGTCAGACTTTCCTCACTGACAACAAAACAGTGAGCCATTGATGTTGGCAGTGTTTCCAGACATGCCCTCATGCCTGTATGTAAATGTGGATGAGTGGTGACATTTGAGGTCATTTTTTGAGGTGTTTCAGGATTGTCATTTTTTAAAATGAAATCACTGTTATATGCAGGTGCACATAAATAGTTAACAATATAAAAGACAGCAAGACAGAGAATGCTTGTTTATTCAAGGAGAATGAGCAACAACATCTGCCACCTCATAATGCTGTCGTCTTATGTAATCCATGTAAATCCTGTCCATTAGTATCTGAACGTTGATGCTTGATCTGAAGCAAAACTTATCGTCTTGTAATAACCTAGAAAAAAGGTTCAATAAAATTTTTATACTTTAAAAATGTAATCATTCTCCCTCACTGTTCACACATTTTTTTTTTTTATTACTTTTTTACGATTATAAATTGTATCCCCCCAAAAAATATGTTTTACTTGTGTATATGAATCAAACGGATAGCAGGATGAAAAACTAAAATGTGACAATATTTCATATTATGTTCGACTGATGGAAGCCTCAGATACCCCAAATGCTCTCCATCGTGTCTGACCACGTGTGTGCGCTGAGCTATAGAAAGCACATGCACTCTCATGCTAGTGGGACTAAACCATTCTAGTACACAACACGGGTGACAACAGTCCACGTATGTATATGTATTTATAGGTTTCCCACAGGGACTTAGCCTGATCCTTGTTGAAATTACATGAACAATTTTTGAAGGGGGAAATGGCTGCTATCAATGTATTAATGCTGAAATTAGCCCATGTATTTCAGAAGTGTATTGGTCAATCAGAGTAATTAATTTCTAAATTTATATTAAAATGTCTGATGGTGTTCAGGTCAAATGGAGTAACCTAACTTATTGATATTCATGACTCAATATATATATATATATATATATATATATATATATATATATATATATATATATATATATATATATATATATATATATATATATATATATAAATGCATTAATGACACCTTTAAAAAATGCTTGAAAACTTTTTATTTTATGTAGCCTAGCCTGTGTAAATGGCATAAACAATCATACAATTTCAAAAGCATTATATTTATATAAATACAAAGAAAGAATACAATGTTGTTTTTATTTAAAAGACATGATTACGCAAGAGGTTTCATGTCTCATATTTTGGTTCACCTCAACATTTTAACACCACTGATTTAACGTAACTTAAAGCCAAAAGAGGCGTTTACATTGTACGTGTGTCCTCATAGGTCAGGAATCACCCCCCTGTACTGGAAAGTGGGATGATCCAGTCAACTTCATTCAAGGTTCATTCAGTTCAGGCTAGAAGCTTGACTGTGATTGAATCACGATACCCTACTGTATGAAAAAAAATGCCAGTGTCAACGAATATTTAAGAGCTGCTAAACGTCCGTAAGATCTAGAAATATGAACGCGGAAGATATTTCCAAACGCACGCACAAAACGTGAGGAGGCGTGATGGATGCAAAGGACAGAGAGCGGCAACGGACACGGAACGCTTGTAAAAGAACCGAAAGCGCCAGCGTCCTGCGCTCGCTCAGCGTAGACGATAATGAGACAATGGGAGACGAGTTGGACCTGGGTAAACATGGTAGTCTTGAACGGCGGCTTTTTGCACCGCGGTACAGCTTGCTTCGTGAAGTTGGCAGGGGCAGTTATGGCGTTGTGTACGAAGCAGTTGCCCGTAAATCAGGTGCGAGAGTGGCAGTGAAGAAGCTGCGCTGTGACGCGC
The DNA here is from genome assembly GCF_024489055.1 of Chanodichthys erythropterus. Classification (NCBI taxonomy): domain Eukaryota; kingdom Metazoa; phylum Chordata; class Actinopteri; order Cypriniformes; family Xenocyprididae; genus Chanodichthys; species Chanodichthys erythropterus. The sequence goes on from NC_090241.1 coordinate 25,295,004, forward strand.
CTGAGAATGTGGAGTTGGCGCTGGCGGAGTTTTGGGCTTTGACCAGTCTGGAGAAACGCCATGAGAATGTGGTGCAGCTGGAGGAGTGTGTACTCCAGAGGAACGGGCTGGCTCAGAAAATGAGCCATGGCAATAAGCGTTCAAAGCAGTATTTGAGGTTGGTGGAGACCTCTTTGAAAGGTAAGATGTTTTTATTCAAACACTGGCGTTTTAGCAGTTGTTCCAGAAGGTCTTTCAGAATGGTTTGTCACGAGCTAACTGTAGCTTTTGTTTGTGACAGTTCACTTATTTGGTTAGCAATGACGTATTGGCCATTCAAATTCTGAATAATGTCAATTTTGAGTCGATTGTCATTGTAATCTGAAACAAAACTGGTTAGAATCCATTGTTTGGTAATGAGTCATATGACGTTCCATCGATGATGACACCGGACGTTTATAATGCGCATGTCTGTGTTCTACATTAAGATTGTTTACATTTTATGCAAGAATGTGGCAAATATCGGTCAAATTTGCCCTCCCCCACCCTCCTCTCGGTTATGAAACTCTGAGGTTGGAGGTGGGGGAGGTGCTGGTGTTGGGGTCAAACCTTCTCTACACTCTCTGTTCCAGGTTAGAACAATGGAGTTTGATTCCTTGCATGACAACTGTGTAAATTATCTTACAAATGAAAAAGCGACAGTGGTGTTTTAGAACAGATAATCAAGGCCAATTTGAGCTCATTAATCTTAATGTGTTGGGCTGTCGTCTTTGTGTGGCTGCTTTCACATATAGATCTTCTGAACCATCATGTAGGTGTTTGTACTGTATAACATAGTGTTTCCAGAGGCATGTATTTGCTTGGAAGTTGTTGATCTAGTCTATATTTAGTGTACGTGGAAGTAAAAGTAGGAAGAAATGTATAACTGCCATATGGGCAATATACTTATGAATAAATGCAAAACAAGTGCTTTAAAAGTGTAGTCTCTCATGGGAAAACAAGACAGTAGGCATGGAATTAGACTTAGTTTAAAGGGTTACTTCACCTTATCCTGAATCCAATTATTACTCATCCTCATGCCGTTCCATACTCGTAAGACCTCCGTTCATCTTCGGAACACAAATTAAGATATTTAATGAAATCTGATGGCTTAGTAAGGCCTGCATAGCCAGCAATGACATTTCCTCCATTAAGTTTCAGAGCGTTATGAATCTTTTGTGTCCCATCATGATTCAGATCATGTGTCAAACTGCTGAAATAACTTGACTTTGGCGCTCCGAATCGCTGATTCAACACAAAAGATTCAAAGCTTCATGAAGCAGTGTTCTGAAATCGGCCATCATTTATATAAGTCGTTCTTTTGTTTTTTGGCGCACCAAAAATATACTCGTCGCTTTATAATATTAATATTGAACCACTGTACTCGCATGAACTGATTTAAATATGTTTTTAGTACATTAATAGTTCTTGAAAGAGGAAGTGTCATTGCTGGCTATACAGGCCTCACTGAGTCATCGGATTTAATAAAAAATATATTAATTTGCGAAAATTAACGAAGGTCTTACGGGTGTGGAACAGCATGAGGGTGAGTAATGAATAATGTTATTTTCATTTTTGGGTGAACTAACCCTTTAAGCAATTGTCTTATCTTGAGTATTGTTTTTATGTGAATAAACTTGAAAACCAGTGGTTCCCAACCCTGGGCCTTGGAGTAATCCCAGTAGTACACATTTTGAGTATCTTTCTAATCTGACACAGACATAACCATTTCAGGTCTTAAAGTCCACTAATGAGCTGATGAGTTGAATCAGGTGTGTTTGATTAGGGAGACATACATAATTTGCAGAGTTGGGGTACTCCTGGATCAGGGCTGGGAGTGGGAACCACTGCTTTTTAAGCCAGGCCAAATTTTAGCTTTGTAGTATGTCATTTGTCGCAGTGGTGAATTGAATGTCAGGGGTATGACCCTTTTCCGTAAAACTTAAGTATTTTATCTTCTAGAAAATAACGGTGACGTTTTCAAGCAGTGAAAGTGTTTTATTTCAACAATGGTGACCACGCAATGACTTTACAGCTTTAACAGTGGCTTGGGTGGTTTGACTCATGACTATTTGTGTCTCTTGAGACTGAGAGAGCTGTCATCTGCTCATGTGAATAGCAGTGGCCGTCCTGAGGAGAGCTCAAACGCGGACTGCTCAAAAATGTCATGCACAATGGGTCTCATTCATGAAACATTCGTAAATATACGAGTAAATATGTGAGTGATTTGCGCATAAAGACACCTTCCAGAAAACTCTTCTCCTGATTCACAAATACTTCGTAAACGTCAGAAGTGATAGTGAAATGTGTGTGTTAATGAATTCCAATCAGTCGTGCGTGCACGCTCATTCTCAATTACATAAATCCCGCCCATTAAATCCGACTGACAACTATATATGGGCATCATATTATGACACCAAACGAAGGATTTTGGCCATTTGGGGCCATTAGTTTGCCCAGCCCTATTGAAATCAATTAATTATTTGATTAAAGTGCTCCGTTTGTAGATGCTATTACTGGCGCTCACAATAAAAGTAAAAAGAAAAAACGTATGTAATTACTATATATATAATATTTTTTCAAATGCTGTGTAATGTACATTATTAAGGTGAATTAAAATGCAGCCTTATTAATGAGCAAAACGTTCAGATGTTAAACGCACTATTTACGCGTGACTGGGAGCAGGTGTAGATTTCTTTCGTACCAACTAACATTTGGAAAATACGAACATTTTAATGAATCCGAAAATTTACGCCAGAACCACTTTACATACGATTTACACAAATATTCGTTCTGCTCGTGTTTCATGAATGAGACCCATTGTCTCTATTACTTTGCACATGTAATAATTTAATGATTATATATTTTAAGGCAGTGAATTGCTATGAAATTGCGATTAATTCGATTCTTAGCATTTTAAATTGATTATTGATCAAAATCAATGATTCAAAAATACATATTTCAAGATCAATGCATATACATTGTCAAGATTTGCAATCGATGCATCGAGAAAACGAGTGAATCGTTACACCCCTGCTACGAACCAATTGCCCTAAGCTCAGTGTTTTTTTTCCCCCCTCACTGCGCCTATATATGCTATCAAACTAGCTGTAATTTAGCTCTTTTTTTTTTTTTTTTTTTTTTTCAGCACACAGAATTGCACATATGACCAAAGCAGTGCATGTTTCTCCTGAGGAAGCATGTTTATTCATCTTCTGAAATAGCCACACGGTTGAATTTAGGATTGTATTCACATATAAACATTGATTAGCAAACAAAAACAGAAGCTCAAAAACAGAAGCGAGAACAAACCACTTCCAGAAGCGAGAACGTGCTGCGTAAGTGTAACACACGAGAATAATGCTTGAGTTTCCGTGTACCTTAACTTATGTGTGAGCTGATAAATATTTATGTGAGTATAAGCCTAAATCCGCTCAATTCATATGGATTAGTTTTACAGTTTCTTAATAAACCTTTTGAAGTGCCAAAGTGTCATTTGTGTTGCTATCTATGGAGGGACAGAAAGCTCTCAAATTTCATTAAAAAATATCTTCATTTGTGTTCTAAAGATGAACAAAAGTCTTATGAGTTTGGAATGACATAAGGGTGGGTAATTAATAACAGAATTTTCATTTTTGAGTGAACTATCCGTTTTAGCAAAAAAATTGCTGAAATCGCACAGTGTGTGCCCGGCTTTAGTTTCATGGTGTAATGATGATAGCACCCCTTACCATTGAAAAATACCTGAGATTCACAAATATGTTTTATTTATATTTACAGCAGCATGTGCAGATTCAGATAATGCTTGCTCAACAGAACCAGGGTAAGGGATAAAAATAAAACCCATGGAAGCAGAGGAACACATTTATAATTAAACTACGGCACTTTGGTTTGTATCAGGAAATACAATTCAGTCATTGTTGTTCATATGGGAGCTAGTCCAGTCCTGTGAGAAGAAACTTAAATAGCTTCAAACTGGTTCCACAGCAATTCAGCCTCTGAAACAGATGACAAAGCAGTTCTTCCAACTCTTTCCATTGCATTAACTGTGTGGTACTCTCATTCTCTCACATATTAAAATGTTTACTTTAATGTTATGTGCAAGGTTTTCCCACTGTTTTTTTCCTATGTTGATGGTTTTTTTTTCATTTCCTAAGTAGAAGGTTGGGACATGACATAAAAGGGCCAAACCCTTTTTAAATTTTACCTCAAAGTCCCTTTAAGGCAAATCGGTTCACTTGACGGCCATGTTCATGATGCCCCGGGCAGTTATTTTGAGGCATGCATGTACAGCTTACGTCTACTTGAATGGGGAAAGACTAAAACCTATATAATAGTTACATTTCCATTACATATTTCAAATCAGCAATTTGACAACAATGGTGTCATAAATTGTGCTAATGTACATTGTAGAGTAAGAGGAAGAAGATGATTGGCTCTTTTAACTGCATAGCTAGACGTAAAAGGCAATTGGTGCTTTTAACTGTAACAGCTGCCATATTGAGCATTACAATTTCTTCCATTTATTTATAAGCGGACCTTCTCTGTCTTTAACAGTATCTGGTTTACGTTACGGCCACAGTTTAATACCTGCTATTAGTCAGAGGCATGTGATTATTAGGGAAAGGAACATTCTCATTTTATAGAGCATTTCATCAATTTTTTTTGGTCTGTGTTCCCAGAATTTTAAATGCAACTTGTAGGAGTGCACTAACATATCGAATACATCAAAACCAATAATCATGCACTAAAAGTCACAGAAAGTCAATAACCAGTGATTTCTAGTTTAAACCTTTTTATGTTGAAATTGAAGTAGGCTAATTTAATATTTCTGCAAAAATGGCATAATCGCCAATGAAATGATGATTGTTGTTGAATTCCCCTTTGTTTTATGAAAATAATGTGAACACCTCTGAAAAATTCTAATTCAAGTATATTAATCTCTACATCTGTTTTTTGTGTAATTTCAGGTGAGCGTGTATTGTCATGCCCTGATGAGCCCTGCTACCTTTGGTTTGTAATGGAGTTCTGCGAGGGAGGAGATCTGAATCAGTTCATCCTGTCTCGTCAGCCCGATCCCTGCACCAACGCCAGCTTCATGATGCAGCTGAGCAGCGCTGTGGCATTCCTCCATCAAAATAACATTGTTCATAGAGACCTTAAACCAGATAATATCCTCATTTCACAGCGTTCTGGTGCACCCGTGTTGAAAGTGGCTGATTTTGGTCTGAGCAAAGTTTGTGCTGGTCTTGGTGCCGGAGTACGGGAATCAGATGAGGGTCGGGACAAAAACAAGAATGGCGTTGTTAACATCAACAAGTTCTGGCTCTCGTCAGCATGCGGCTCGGACTTTTACATGGCACCGGAGGTGTGGGAAGGACATTACACAGCCAAAGCAGACATTTTTGCTCTGGGCATTATCATTTGGGCCATGATCGAAAGAATCACTTTCATTGACGCTGAATCGAAGAGGGAACTGCTTGGGACGTATGTGCGGCAGGGTTCTGACATTGTCCCAGTTGGGGAGGCGCTTCTGGAGAACCCAAAGATGGTGCTGAGTATTCCCCAGCGCAGGCGCTCGCACATGTCCGAGGCGCTCCGGAAACTTTTGCAGGACATGCTGGCTGTCAATCCTCAGGACCGACCAGACGCACTAGAGCTGCACAGCAGAATGGGAAAGGTCACGTGTGCAGCGTAAACTCTGACCTTTGACCTGAATGCACACACAGGTATGCTTTTTCCAGTGAAGTTTCCATAAATGTACAGATGTGGTTGTTTTTGGCTTTTATGTTTTTGTGTGAAGATTCTTGTTTCCAGAGGCAATAATAGCAGCTGATAACAATAATTGGTGCAGAAATGTTGTGTATTACTATATTATCTATCTTAAAGCAAACTTGACAGCCAGTAGAAAATTTGCATCTTTGTTCTATTGTATTTACTCGTCCTACTTTATGTGATTAGTTTCTTTGTTCTTACTTTATTGCTGGTATAGAGAATTGTGAAATTTCAGTGGTATCCTGTGGAGATATATTGGTCATGTTGTCTACCCCTTTAGTTTTTTTAACGCCTTAAAAGCATTATTTCTTGAGCACTTTGCAATTAAAGAGAGAATTTTGGAGTGAACTGATGTTTGTGCACATGTAATGACTTTAAGTGAATTTTGAAGTTGTTTTTAACAAAGCAGTCTTAGTTTATAACATCTGTCACGGTATTTATTGGTGATGATAAAAATGATTGCTGGCTGGTTATCAGACAGAATTTTTATTCGTGCATCCTTAAAATCATCATCTTTACTTCCACATAGTTGTCCCAGGAGTGGGAATATTTTGATGAGGGCCCGGGGAGTGGAGTGGAAAAAAATATGATGGGAGATTTTAAGGTTTTGAATCTAAGTAAAACCATTCACACCTCTTCATCACAAGTAATACTTTTTGTCAAAAGTACCGACTGCGATATTAAAAAATATGAAGCTTTTGAGCGCTGTTGAGCGGATTCGTAAACACCTGATTGGCTCATCAGAAAGGTTTGATTGCTACAATGATCAGCGCTTCAAAAACATGTTGTAAATAAACATCAATGATGCTCTTCACCGAGCACTTATACAGATACACACGGGAGCGTTTGAAAGCAGGATAGTCCGCTGATGGATGCCTGCTTTCAAATGCTCCCACTTTCAAAATGCTTTCAAATGCAAACATTTCTGTGTGCTTTTAAACGCACCCATACATTGATCATTGTAGCCAATCACAGACATATCTGATGAGCACATGAACACAAAGGCCACTCATAGGTGTTTATGAATCCGCGCAACAGCGTTCAAAGCGTCATATTTTTTTAATTTCAGTACCGACTTGATATTGTGGTTGGTACTTTTGACAACACTAGTTGATTGTATTATCAATTCTGGATAGCATCTTCATTGTCTTTCTACCAGCAAATTCCCACAGCATTGAGGGTTAAAATGTCATTTGTTGCTGTTCTTTTTAATTATTACTAGTGTTGTGTGTTTTGACTGGACTCTATCATGATGTGATTCTTTCTCAGACTTTCAGAGAGCTCTTGTTTGCTTGCTATAAGAGCCGCTTGTTTTTAAAAAGTGTATGCTGAGATAGCTGTTATACAACCACACCCATTCACCACCACCCCTCCTCTAACTCTCCTCATCCCTCCTTCTCTCTCTCTCTTTCCAAAGCCTTTGCCCCGGGGGACAATGCTCATCAGGCAGACCAGGTGACTAGGGGTTGTTCCTAGTCCTAAAATGGAAAGATTTTTGTTTTGACATGCCACACACAACTGAAAGTTCCTTGAAGAGACCAGAATTTAGACTAAATGTAGCACTGCATTAGGGATGCACAATATATAGTATTTGATTTATATATTAATATAATTAAGTGTATTGATATTGACCACAATTTTAATATCTGCACATCATTAATTGTCGTAGTCAAAACATAGTGAAATGTTTTGTTTTAAAGTTGGATTGGTTCAACATTTTTAAAATGATGTAATTTCTGGGATGAATATTAGTTACTAAAATATTTAATGAATATGAAAGGGAGAGGGCTCATGAGTTCCCCAGCCATTATGAGGACATTACAGCTGTCTGCCTCTCCAGTCGTCTTTTGTTCACCATCCCCCCTCCTCATCCTACCGTTGCTACATTCAGAGTGGAATAGAATACTGCATGGAGCCTTTTGGATAATTTGCTCTCAGACAGTGGTGTCTATGTGTGGGACGTGAGAAAGGGTGGGTTTGCACCCGAAACAGCGTGTGTTTTGTAGTTGGAGTGAATGCAGTGGGGCTTTAATAGCCACTCCTGACTCAGCACATAGTTTGAGCCGCAGGAAATGAGTAGGAGGGTTGAGGTCTTTATACTGTATGCTGCTGAGATCAAGCTGCACTGATGCTGACTAATTACAGATAGCCTGCAAAGATTTTTTTCTGGTTGTGTTGTGTTTGAATGCTTGTAAATCTGGTTACTCAACAAGCAATCTGAGATTCAGACCCATTTGAGGCATTATGTAACACTACCAGCCATCATGACATCACCATTGATTTTTAGCCCGTCACTCAAAAGATAGAAAATACACGGTGCTTCTTTTATTTTTCTCTTTCTTCTTTTTCTCTTTTTGTGAAAAGTGTTGTTCACTCTTCTGGGTTCCTATGATCAGTGAAAAACCTGGAAATATCAGAAAATCTTTTTTGTGTGTGTGTGTGTTTGTGAATTTATTTTATTTGTACATTGTTAAAGACATTTTTTTGGCTGTAAAAAAAAAAAAAAAAAAAAAAAAAAATTCTCTCTTTCTTTTTCTTTTTTAGAAATCCTTACCTACTGTTAATCTAATCATGAATGACTCTGAAAACCATGAAAATTAATTGGTCAAAAAGTGTCTTATGTTTTATATTTTGCTGCATTTTTAGGCTTTTTATGTTCTTAGTAAAAGTCTTTATAATCAAATGTTTTAAGTACCAATTCTAATGACGTGTATTTTTCATTCTTTTTAGGTTTTCCCTTTCCACAGCAGACCAGAAGGGGCCACGTTGCTTGGAAAACTGTGAATCTACCATTGCTGATTTAATGTGAAGAGTACGAAGTACTCAACTTGAACATCAAATACAAATAGTTTTTCAACTGACCTTTCACTTTTTTTGTTTACAGCAGTGATTTAACCAAATCATTCAGCAAGCCTAGAAGTGTTCAGCCTAACTCAATCATCATTTACATCACTAAGAGTGAAGTAAAGCTAAAAACAATGTTGTGATACAGTGAGTACAATCAAGCTAAAACAAGCAAGCTATTTATTAGTCTTACTGAGGGACTAGGACTCTAAAATTCTGTTCATGGAGCTTCCCTAGTTGCTCATCCACTCAAAACAATCTTTTGCCATTAAAAAAAATAGTATTTCAATTATTTATTTTTTCAGTTAAGTTTTATGAGCAGTAAAGCCTTCAGTTTTAGTACACAAACAGTTCACAGGTATTAGGCGTCAGTGATTTGTTTATTTGATTTGATTTATTTGCAGTACATAGATACTTGACTACATTTTGAGCCCAAGCACATGTCACTAACCAAGTCTCATAGTCTTACACTTGTCCAATCAGTTGGTCTTTGAGTTACAAATGAAACCCCAGGACTTGATATTATTTTTCTTTGCTCTGTCACACCGCAATATCTGAAATCATGATATTTAAAGACTAACTTTTAAAACTTGATTTTAATTTGCTATTAAAATGCTCATCTTAAGCCTAAACCCAGTATTGAGATTCTTCCTTGAATGCAGATTGATTCTGGTGCCTTGAAGTCTAGTGATATTGAGATTTCTTTTAGTTTTTTTGTTTCGTTTTACAGCTTTATCTTTTAAACATACAGTACATTCTCCAAGATTTTAATATGTAAACAATTTACATATAGGGCATGTGCCGTTTAACCATTTAGGTGCCAGTTTTGCATTGTTTGAGATTATTTCTTGCCCAAAAAGTTTGTTTAATTTTGGTGCCCATTTACAATGCCAATGTCATCTATGGAAAACATTGTGAACATCCGTTCTCCACAGACACACACATACACTTATACAGTTTTACAATTTTGTTGTTTTTGGACTTGAAAGATTAAGTTATGGATATATTATGATTAAAGGGAATTTAAAAGAAATTAATTTCTCAGCATTTTTACAAATGCATTTCCAATTTAAAACAGTGATATTTCCTTTTTGTTAGCTGATTACTTGGAATTGTTCTCAAAAACAGGATGTAAGCTCCATAGTAGTACTATCGGTCTCTTTCATCTGTAATGCTTCATAGAGAACAATTTGGTGTGTCTGTGTGTGTTTGACTGTTTCCAAGTGTGATTTTTGCCTGACAGTTTGTGTGTGCTAGTTCTACCTCAGCACTCTTGTGTTTTAGTAACTAATTCACTAAATAAACTAGCAGTGCTTTCTGTTTTTTGGAGAGACTAGTAGTTAACATTTCTCAGATGGTTTATTTATTTTTTTTAATAATAAATCTATAGTGTCAAGGTTTTAGTAACTTTATTCCCTTTTCTTTTTTTGACTGCTTATTGCTGTCTGCTGTAGAAGAAACTTGAGGCTTGTGAGATCAAGATTGAATCACCCTCAGGTTTAAGGTATTTTGAGTTGTAATATTTTGGGCTGTATGGTTCTTCAGTTGGGAACAAAAAGTGTTCTGTTACTTTTTATATTTTCGATTAAGTTTTCATTCTGTCAGGAAATGCTTTTTGTTTTTAATGGGAGCATTGTTTCAGTTTCTTTCAAATCCACATTTATTTTCCTGAATGGCATTTTAAATGATTGTATGCTCTATGAGGGTCAGTTAATCCTGGAGAGAGTTGGTAAATGTTTTTGCATTTGCTTTATTGTTCTCAGTTACTCTTCTCTTCAGTTTGAATGTTTTAGAGGGCAGAAACACAGAGAATTTTGTCATAGCAGTCAGACGAATTACAGTATTAGACTGCACTTGCACTGAGGAGAGTGAACCGAGCATAATAGAAGCTCACTTCCTGTTGTATCATCTTTTACTCAAATTATGTTTTTCTTTGTATTCCTTGTGGTCCAACTTTGACTGTACAACGCACTCGTCTATGCAACCTTTCCTTCTCTGACACTGTGTGATGCTGCTCTGCTAAACTAGCCTCTTCAGACCTTGACTTTTTTTGTTGCTCTTTTGTGCTCATTTTATGACCTTTTTGTGGAGCACTTTGTGCTTTTTGTGTGAAAGTTGTCCATTTTTTTTAATGGACTTTCCTTTTATGTAAAGCACACTAGAGCTGTTGGAAGCTTCACTCTTTTGGGTGTCATCTCTTATTGTTTTGATGTTTTTGATCAATAAACCATGTAAAAGCATAACTTTCTTGTGGTTTTTAATGTTATTACTCTTTAAGGTGACAATTTACAGAATTCTATGAGTTTTTCTAAGATATTTTCTATTGAATAAGTTGTTTTAAAGGTGCAGTGTTGCAATTGCAAAAATAGCGCCATTCTGTCTGCCATTGTTAGGACACACGGGTATAAATTACACTGAATAAATTAGTTTATTTGTTGTTTGAAACATAATACTAGATGTTGTACAATATACACTGATGAGCCAAAACATTATGACCAGTCACAGGTGAAGCAAGTATTGTTGATCATCTAACAAATATTAGATATGGTCCTCACTGCAGAACACAAGGTCCAGGGGGCAAGGTTGGATCCAGATCCAACTCCTCCCACTTTACATATCCTTAAACCAAGCGGCAACCTCCCCCTTTCTCTCTGAAGCCAATACGGAAGTAACTTAAACTGCGATTCATCGACTGGCCGCTAGGGACAGGCTCCAAAAGAGAGCAGAATCTCATAGAGTCCCATGTTAAATTTGCCAAGTTTATAGCAGAAAAAAACATGTTTACAAGTTGGTTCAAATTGTGGTTTTGGTCTATACTGCTATTTTTGCCCTTCATGACAACTCTGAGGGGGGTGAATTTTTTTATAACTTATCCGTTTAAATTATATTAAGCCTTAAAAGTTCTGCATAATTAAGGGCGTGGTCACTTGAGTGACAGGTAGATTGCTGCTGTCTGTGAGCCGTCATGTAACCTCAGCTGCCGCTGAATTTGGCATCTCAGCCGTTTTTGTGCTTTTTTTATCGATTATTTTATACAATTATAAAATATGGCTTGCTGCATAATATTCGAGACTGATGTGTGTATCTGTGTGCATGCATGCGGAAGAGACACAGAACACACGTTGTTGGATCGTGGCATTGGCTGAAAGTTTTGATTGCGAGATTTTCTACAATGACAATACCAGGAGGATATACAACTCTGACAGCACTGCTTGGATATTATAACTAAAACTGCTGCACTATTTTGAAAAAATATATACTTTGGACACAGGCTCATTTGTTTGTTAGATACGATCGCTGCTCAGATTGCATCCTTTCTTGAAGAACGATGACAGAGAGCAGATCATTCAGAAGAAATGTGAAATGGTTTTTTTTGTTTTGTTTTGCGATGGACATTTATATTTTACCCAAGTGCCACAGATTGGATTCATCTCGCGATCTCTATTATAAAAGGTATGAAGTCCCATTTGATTTTCCATGTTGTTATTTGCACACCCAACACAAATTACTGGTGTTGGAGCATCTATATCTTAAAAAAACACCGTAAATTGACAGTAAACCTTTAGAACTTTCTGATGTTAAAACTTATCTTTATTAATAATTTAGATAGCTCCTTTGCTTGCTAACATGGTCACGTCGAGCTAGGCGGGCGTGGTTTCAGCAACCAATCACATCAGCTCAAACCACCTCCCCGCCTCTTTGCCCATTTTCAGTTATCCGGGAGTGACGTGCGGTGACGCGCAGCTAAGATGGCCGCGTCCTCATTTTCGCTTCAAAACTGCTGTTCAGAACTCTATGGGTGACGTCACGGACGCTACGTCCATATTTTTTTACAGTCTATGCCTTAAACCTACATGTCTCCACCCCCTGGATCTGAATCCAACTCCTCCCACTTTACATATCCCTAAACCTACCCATCTCCACCCCCTGGATCTGGTTCCAACTCCTCCCACTTTACATATCCCTAAACCTACCCATCTCCACCCCCTGGATCTGGATCCAAGTCCTCTCACTTTACATATCCCTAAACCTACCCATCTCCACCCCCTGGATCTGGATCCAACTCCTCCCACTTTATATATCCCTTAACCTACCCGTCTCCGCTCCCTGGATCTCGTGTGTTCTTCAGTGAGGGGCTACTGAAATATTAAGTCTGGATAGATTAGATAAAAGCAAACACTCAGTTCTCGTAATCAACGTGTTGGATGCAGGAGAAATGGGCAAGAATGAAGATCTGGGGTGCGTTTCCCAAAGCCAACTATGGTTGCAAGTTCTGTCGTTACCAACACAATTCAATGGAACTTGCAACCATAGTTGGCTAACGATGCTTTTGGGAAACGTACCCCTGAGCGACTTTGACAAGAGCCAAATTGTTATGGCAAGGCGACTGGGTCAGAGTATCTCTGAAACGGCAATGCTTTTGGCTTGCTCCCAGTCAGCAGTGCTGAGAATTTACCAACAGTGGTCCGATGAGGGACTCGTCTTATTCCGTCTGCTCCAAGCCAGCAGAAGGTCTACTGTGGCACAAGTCGCACTAAATTTTAATGACGTTTTGGGTGGAATGTGTCACAACACAGTACATCACACTCTGCTGTGTATGGGGCTGTGTAGCCGCAGTGCCTTTGATGACTTCAGTCAGAAGCACCTACAATGGGCAATCTTACATCGGAACTGAACCTTGGATCAGTGGAAGAAGTTCGCCTGGTCCAATGAATCATGTTTTTCTTTTACATCACGTGAATGGCTGTGTACATGTGTACCTGGGAAAGTGATGGCACAGGATGCTCTGTGGGACAACGTCAAGCCGGTGGAGGTGATGTTCTCTGGGTAGTGTTCTGGGTCTGGCCATTCATGTGGACGTAAATTTGACACGTGCCACCTACATAAACATTGTTGCAGACCAAGTACACTCCTTCATGACAATGGTGTTCCCTGGTGGAAGGGACCTCTTTCAGCAGGATAATGCACCCTGCCACACTGCACCCATTGTTCAGTAATGGTTTGAGGAATATGATGAAGAGTTCAAGGTGTTGCACTGGCCTCAAAATTCCTCAGATCTCAATCCAGTTGAGCATCTGTGGGATCAACAAGTTAAATCCATGGAGGCTCAGTCGCAGCCTACAGGATATGAATGATCTGCTGCTAACATCTTGGTGCCAGATACCACAGGACATCTTCAGGGGTCTTGTAGAGTACATGCCTCGGTGGGAGGACCAACAGCATATTAAGCAGGTGGTCATAATGTTTTGGCTAATCGGTATATGTTTTTGTTTAAGCCCTGACATAACTTTTAGTCCTGACAGACAAAACATAAATCCTAATGTAATCCTGTAGTCAAAGGTCGTTGTGATGTGACCAGACTTCAGTTTGATTACCACAGTCCGGCTACTAAACACTTGTTTGATTTTTGTCGCCTGATACCACAAACAGCTACATTATACTAATCAGTTCAGACAAGATAAATCCTCTCTTAAAACACAGCGATCACCCTCCATAGACTGCTATTATCCATTGTATTAGGCAGTCATGCGTGAGAGGACATTTTGTTCCCGTACACCAACACCCAAACACCTGCCTGGGTTTATAGACTGACAATATCTGTTCTGCCTATTTTGGGCCTAACACTCTCAATTCTCACAATTAAAACCATTACCATGGTCATGAAAAATGCTAAGTATACTGGCTGCGGCAAAGGAGGAAAACATGTCTAATTGCTGCATAAGCTTGGAATAATGACAGACATTAAGAGTCTTGAAGAGCATAAGGAGACATGGGGGATGGGAATGTGCACTCTATGCTCATGGTATGTTCTGGGGGAGGGTCTTCTGTTTGTGTGTTAGTAGGATAGAATTGTGTGATGGGCGAGTCTTTGTACTCACTGACCCCGAGGATGGAGGGAAAACAGATTTATAAGGTCATTACATAACCACATATGTGTGTGTCTTATAGTGAAATGTAATAAATGCGATATTTTCTCCTTTATATTGAATGTCTATATGAATGTCATATTAAAGGAGTGTTGTATGGCACATTCATTTAAGAATAAAATAATAATATTTATTTTCTTTTACCATCTTTATTATATTTAATTAATTCCAATAGTTGTGGTGGTAGTGTCCATAACCAATGCAATCTATATGTATAATCAAGTTGTTTTGCTTGTATCGTGCTTCATTGATTAAGTTTGGGAAAATTATGATTTTTAATGCATTTATTTGATTAAAAATACAGTAAAAACAGTAATGTTGTGAAATATTATTACAATTCAAAAGAACTTTTTTCTATTTTAAAATGTAATTTATTATTGTGATGGCAAAGCTACATTTTCAGCTGCTTTTAGTGTTACATGATCCTTCAGAAATCATTCTAATATGCTGATTTTTCTGCTCAATTATTATCAATGTTGATAAGAGTTTTTGACAGTTCCAAAACTTTTATTTGAAATAGAAATCTTTTGTAACATCATCAATTTTACTGTGTTTTTACTGTATTGTTCATCAAATAAATGCAGCTGGTGAGCATAAGAGACCTAAAACCTAAACCGCATACCAAAACATCACAGCAATTTTGAATGGTTAAACTGAGACTTGATATAATATATATATTATTATATAATATAATATCGATACATGTGCAGGCACATCATGTTCATAAGTCATTTCATGGAATAGGAGTTTTGTTAATAGTTTTGATTTATTTAGTTTTTGTGGTCACACAGTACTTCTGGGAGCTTGCAGTAGAATGCGGCATCATGAATGATGCTTCACTGAATTTAGGTCACTCTAAATGGAGCATAAGTGCGTCAGAGTCAGTAAAAAGCTTACATCATTAACACTGGGATGGGCGACTTCCGAAGTGTAACCATCTGAATTATTATGGCTTGGTGAGTTTTGATTGACATGCAATCAGACAACAAGATTCTAGTTTAGAATTATATAATTATTATTTGATGGAAAACTGCTTACATGTCAGCAAAAAGCAACAGCTAATTTATGATCAAAATAACACATTTCAATAAAAAGTGACACTATAAATGTGACTCTTGTCAGGCTGCTTACTAATTGAAGATATCTAAATAACAACATAAACTATTTTCATGTTAGAAGGGGATTTAATTGAAAACAAACTCTTTGATTTAAAGCCACAGGCAGTGAATGATTTATGGTTGGCATTTATGAGAGCTTGAGCATCAAGGAAACATAAAAGGGTGGTAAAAGCAGCTGCAAAGTGAAATATCTGATACACTGTGCTGACTCATCATTCTCTCTGTCTCACATATTTAAAAGCTTCTACACAAAGAGACAGATCATCTAATTTGCACATGGAAACTGTTGATGATGTAATTGACACTGTACTGTTGAATCGAATGTTAAATACAACCAAACATGCAGCCAGTGAATCGTTAAAGGGAGCACACAAAAGAGTAAAAATATGTTTTTACAGTAGGCTAAATGTTTGATTTTTCAATTTACAGATCATGTAAATAAAAAAAATACATTGGTTTTACAGTAAAAAACATACAATTAAATTAAAGATAATCATCACTGCCACCTTGTGGTGATGTTGGAGCTGTATAGCTGTTTTTGTTTAAAATGGTCAGGTAGTCTTGAAGAGGAACTTGTTTTGGTTAAGATTTTGAGGACATACATTAAAAAAAAAATAGTGATGTGCACATTTATAATAAATAAGGCATATTCCATAAAGTGATGAATTATTTATTTTGATGTCACGGTCACTTTAAGAACCCTAAGTAAATATAGAGTATTGGAGAGCTGCTTTGTGATATTAAATTTAAGACAGCCGATAAACCTTGAGTAGTTTAAATAAAGGGCAGGGAGCTGACTATGCTAAAGGCTTATATAATACTGCTTATGTAATTCAGACAAAATCAGAATTCGTCAGACTCTATTAATAGCTGCTGCCAAATAAATAAATAGTGATATGATTCAACTGGGATCTGTTTAATATTGATTTGTTTGAGTCGTATTTATCTGCATGGATATTATATTTTAACTGATTGATATAAAAAGTAACAATTAAATTCAAACTCTAGGCTATAGCCTAATGCATAATGAAAGAATGAGAATACAGTATACTGACAGCAAATGATTTACAATGCAAATGCATGTTTTCCACACCGTTGTCATAACACCACAAATGTTGTATGCGGGTATCGTGTTCCAGCCGAGTTAAACAGAGAACAAGACAGTTCTTTGTTTTGCCTGCGAATGAAAGCTGATAATATATCTACTTGTAGAACAAAGAGTTATAGGTGGATCGCATCTCAGCTTTGCCTTGTTCTGTGCATACGGATTGAGTGGTAATGATTTACATTAGTCAAGTCACCTTTATTTGTATAGCGCTTTTTACAATGCAAATTGTGTCAAGCAGCTTTACAGTGATAACTGGTATATAATTTTGGCTACACAGCACCTCTACAAGAATAGTGTCAATTGTCCCCAACTAAGCAAGCCAAAGGTGACCCAAACTCCAACAGGTGACATCAGGTGGCAAAAAAAAAAAAAAAAAAATCTGTTTAAATTTTGTGTTTAAAAAGTAGAGATTTACTGTTTGTGTTTGATTTATCACGTAGCCAACAACAAAATAAAAGGACTTGAGAGAAAAAAAAATAATAATAAAAACTTAGTGTCATCTAATATTAGGCTATACTTTTTAAAGATTTATAGTAGAAGATTCTAGACCAATTTTGAATGTTAGACCGAAAAAAATAAAATTCGAAATTGCATACTACACACTACTATACTATTAAAAGTAGTATGAGTAGTATTCTAGTATGATATTTCGCGGCATTTTGAGCAGTCCAAGCGCGTGCCGCGAACGCATTTTCTTTCTTTTTTCTTTTTTGTTTACAGAGTCTATCACTGAGACTATTTCAGCGATAGTCTGGCTGTTTTCCAAAAGTACCCACGTCAACTTATGATTAGTTTTATAATGTTACAGTTTCTAGCGAGTATTTTGCCATTAAAACGATTGTCCAGCAAACAGATTCACTCAAGTACACAGCATATCATAGCGCTAGAGGTTTTTAGATCGACACGAATATACTAAAATATCGCCGTCACTTCTGCTAGCGTTAAACCCACAGGAAACACTGATGACTAGTTAAGTTCTCGATGGTGCAGTCGCACGTCGATGACAATATACCAAACGCGTTTGGACACGACAGTGGAATGTTGCTCAATCGGTTTTAGTGTGACGACGTGACGTAGGGTCCCGTAAGTTTGAGTCTTTAAAACTAAT
The DNA here is from genome assembly GCF_024489055.1 of Chanodichthys erythropterus. Lineage (NCBI taxonomy): Eukaryota > Metazoa > Chordata > Actinopteri > Cypriniformes > Xenocyprididae > Chanodichthys > Chanodichthys erythropterus. Next base: position 25,312,902 of record NC_090241.1, read on the forward strand.
ACGCAACTCTACCTATCATTCACTTTACTCAAGTGGAAACTAACCCTGCCACGCTTTGCTTTCACACCCATCTCTCTGCTCACTCCGCCCAGGAACCGTCAGTTTATAGAAGGAAGCGCTGAGACATCAGAGAGAAGGATAGCGTGTGTACCAGCTGATCAGAAGTGAAGATGGCAGAGGGAAAACAACAAGGTGCCAACATTGGGGGCAACATTGGCGCGGGAGCTGGCATCCTGGCCAAACGCTTTCAGAAATCAATGAACCGAGCACAAGAGAAGGTAGGTGGGGTTTTGAGTCAGGACCTTGGCTCTCTCAGGTCATGTTGCTCTGGATGTGTGTTTTGTGTGTGACTATGCAACATATTTGCTTTAATGTATTTAAAAGTCTTAAAGAAAAATTATATAAATGTACACAGGATATTTTGAGTTGTAGAGCTAGTTTTTTTTCCAAATGCACTTTTGTGAACACAATGACTGCCACTTCCTGCCCAATCACTTCCTCCCTAAGCTCACCTCCTCTTCAAGTTTTTAATCTCTTGTAAATGCACACTTCACTAGCATTTCTTATTATAAAAAAAATTATAACTATAATGTCTTCATTTAGGAAATTTAGTGTTCGCTAGATAGTTCTCTTGAGCATTTCTGATCTTTCCTCATCACAAGGAACAATTACTGCAATTGATATTTCGAGGTGGAACTGCTTGGCGAGTCGTATTTCTGTGGCCATACAGTCACAGCTCTTGATCTTCTTCTGCCTGACATCATGTCTGACTGCAGCTGTGATCAACTTGGTTGTAGGTCCTGCAGAAGCTGGGCAAAACCATGGAGACCAAAGATGAGCAGTTTGAGGAGTGCTCTGCCAACTTGAACAAACAGCAGGTATGTCTGTGAGAGAAAGACAAACAGCAGATTTTGTTACCTCAAACAAGTGCCAGTCTGCATTAAATGGGGTCATCGCTCTACATTAGGCCGGTTTAAATAGACTGGGTGAGTTGTGTTGTATGAACACTGAGAGAATGATTATTGAAAGTAGCACAGGAAACTCCACCTTTTGAAAATGTCAATAAGTGACTGTAGCACTCTCTCTTTTCTGTACAGTATCAAGGGTTGACCTTTTCTGGCCTATTTTGGTCCCATTTATTCCCTCAACCAACCCAAGTACCCCCTATAGAATGCTATACCTGATTGGTAATGCTTTTCATTAATAACTCTAACAAACTTTATTATAGTAGACTAGTGTTGACATAGTTTCTCACTTTGGGACTTGACATCCTATTCCATGTCCTGCATGCTTCGCAACACTGAGAATATATTAAATTTGTTTAATAATTGTAGATGGTTTACACTCTATAGATGCAACCAAGTCAAGAGGCTGCTTCTTTTATCTATAAATACAAATATGTACATTTACATATTACATACATGTACATATTTAATATTTTTTAAAGTTTTTATCTTTTATATCAATCCACTTCCCACCTACGGTAGCTTCACTGACCCCAATAGTAAAATCTATGGAACTAATTTCCTTACCACCTACACATTTTCTATTTTTGTTCAGAAAAGGTTTCATTTCCCATAAGATGCCTGTTAAAGGTCTTTAAATACACATTTCAAAATGCCCTTGCCTTGAAACATTTTTTTAAATGAGACTTAATAAACCTTGTCCTTTAGACAACATGTGATTGTTTCTTTTCTCTTTCCAGACAGATGGCGTCAGACTCTATAAGGATGTTAAAGCGTACTACAATGCGGTTAAAGGTACTGTCTTAATACAGCCATTTTTTGTATTGAAATTTACTGACTGAATCTTTTGAATCAATTCAAGAATTAATTGTTGTACTGTCTTCTCTACGGGACTTTTTATTTCATAATATTTGTTTTAAATGATTCAGATTTTTGATTCAGAGCAAGGCACAATTACTTGCTAATTGTGCTCAGATAGGCTGCTGGGTGAGTGTGAAAGTGAGATGGTCTTGGTTGTGTTTCTCTGATTCAGCATTTGGGGAAGTGAATGTCTGTTAATGATGGAACCGAAAATGCTTATTGTGTAAACGTCTACAAGAATAGGTGACTTTCCCAGTTGAATTAGGGCCGTACTGCCCAGATGTATTTTTGCAGAGCTTTATGAAACTATGAAGGGGTGATTGAGTTTGAGGAAGATGCAAGATATTCGTGGTCTCGATGTGAAAACCATACGCACAATTTTGATAGAAACCAAAGTCACCGCATGTGTTTTTAGCCCCATTTCACAGGTGTTCTAAAATAAAGCAGTAAGCCCCAAGAAGCCATGGTTTACAGTGAATTTACAACAGCTAAGGGGCGTTGTTAAGCATGACGTGGAGTATTTTTTTAATTTTATTTTTTAATTTTTTTTTTTTTTTTTTTTTGCCCTCATAGTTCACTGTCTAGGTTTGTACTGTAAATATGCTTGACTGTTAAAAGTGGGATACTTTTTCCTATTGAAAGAGTGCTCTGACATAACAGCTCACTTTCAGCAGTTATTTTATCTATGGTTTGTAACATTTCTTAATGATTTCTGCTCGTTGTGAATCAGATAAAGATAAATTAGCACAGTACCAGTACATGAGAGCGATTGCGTGTGTGAATTAGTCATACCGTCTCTATTAATTGTGAAGCTGTGGGTTGTAAATGGTTCCGTCAGAAGTAGAAAAATATATGCTATAATGCGTTTTGAGTTTCTAAGCTACTTTAGTGATAAATCACATTACAGCGCTGACAACTAGTTTCTGCGTTCCTCTCTGTGCGCGCAATCTTCACGTTTTGCGCAGCTGCTGTTTGTATGAGTGTTTGTGCCACAGTGCAGCTGCGCGAGCACGATAGCTCGATTTAATAATACACATCTGATCGTCTATAATCGCTTACATGTCCAAACTGGCTAACTTTAAAACACATACACTGCCCTCCAAAAGTGGGGTTTTGGACAATATTGGCATGAATCCTTTTTAATTTGTGATAATTTTGCAATGATAATGGACAACACAAACTACGAAAACATATTTTATTTCATAAACAGTTCATACATAGAAAAAACTTAAATTTTCGATTCATCAAAATATCTACCATTAGCAACTATCTGACCTAAACTGGGTTCTAATTGGTTCATTGTATTCTAAACTTAATTGGCAATCGATTGTTGAAGCTATTAAAGGTGCCCTAGATTCAAAAAGTGAATTTACGTTGGCATAGTTGAATAACAAGAGTTCAGTACATGGAAATGACATACAGTGAGTCTCAAACTCCATTGTTTCCTCCTCCTTATATAAATCTCATTTGTTTAAACGACCTCCAAAGAACAGGCGAATCTCAACATAACACCGACTGTTATGTAACAGTTGGGGTGTACGCCCCAATATTTGCATATGCCAGCCCATGTTCAAGGCATTACACAAGGGCAGCCAGTATTAACGTCTGGATGTGCACAGCTGATTCATCAGACTAGATAAGCAAGCAAGGACAATAGCGAAAAATGGCAGATGAAGCAATAATAACTGACATGATCCATGATAACATGATATTTTTAGTGATATTTGTAAATTTTCTTTCTAAATGTTTTGTTAGCATGTTGCTAATGTACTGTTAAATGTGGTTAAAGTTACCATCATTTATTACTGTATTCACGGAGATGAGAGCCGTCGCTATTTTCATTTTTAAACACTTGCAGTTGTATAATTCATAAACACAACTTCATTCTTTATAAATCTCTCCAATAGTGTAGCATGAGCCGTTAGCCACGGAGCAGCATCAAACTCATTCAGAATCAAATGTAAACATCCAAATAAATGCTATACTCACAGGAATCAATGTATGCATAATGAACACTTTGTAAAGATCCATTTTGAGGGTTATATTAGCTGTGTGAACTTTTTGTTTGCTGTTTAAGGCAGTTGAGAGCTTGCGGGAGATTTAATGGGGCCGCACGCTTAATCGGTGATATGTAATAATGGCTCAAAATAGGCAGTTAAAAAAATTAATTAAAAAAAATCTATGGGGTATTTTGAGCTGAAACTTCACAGACACGTTCAGGGGACACCTTAGACTTATATTACATCTTTTGAAAAGGCACCTCTAGGGCACCTTTAAGGTGTGCTGACCCAAAAGTTTTTTACAAACCTGGGCCAAGTTTAAACCAGTAACCAGGCATCACAGCTAGCAAAGGGGCATGTCTGACTTTGACATGTACATAATGCCATTATTATGTAATCAAAATGAAAATTAATATTGCTGGTCTTCAATGATAATGTCAAGTTACTTTAATGTATTTGCAAAAATAAGGATTTATGCTGATATCGTCCAAAACCACACTTTGCCAGGGGTGTTTCCAAACTTTTGGAGTGCAGTGTACAACTGACAATGTTTAGTGAAGACGCAAGGCTCACCACTTGCGTGCCGTCTCTGTGTGTTGACTCGGTGTTCACCTCCGTGTTGCTTTCATGCCACTGACTGGACGGGGCAGAGTCACGTGGCTACACACGCAATAGTATGTTTTAAGGGCGTAGTATTAACAGGATTAAAAAACAAAATAACCGACATGGGAAAATTACGTCGGTTAGAGGTTCTGAATTTCGGTTTCAATTACTTTTCGATAAATCATCCAGCCCTACCCCCTTAGCTGTTATAAATTCACTGTAAACCACAGCTTTACAGGGCTTATTGCTTTTATAAAACGGTTACCACACAATACAAATATTAACACCAAAAAAACTATGTATCAATGCAACTTTCATGAAGTAAAATCATTAAAAGGCTTCCTTCCACTGGAAAAAAATAGTCCCTGACCGTGAACAGCAACAGAAGTTACATTATTACACCATTAGATGGCGGCAAAGATTGTCTTTATGAGCGAATCACTTTTATATTGACACTTGTTGTTAACACGGAACTAGACACAAATGACAAATGCTTTGACTAACGCTGTCAGTGTCAGCAGGGCACGGGGAAAGCCATTAACTGTTAAAAGGACAAGATCGCGGCGGACATTCAAATGGATTTTTATTATTAACATAGAACTGACCTGAAGGAAAATGCTAAATTTGAATGCAGGTAATGCACCCGGTCACTCGATATCTCTCTCACAATACTCTTTTTCATAATGCAGCTGCAATGAAAAAAATCAGACATGTGTTTTCCTTTATAAGACTGATGCAGCAACATGTACATTCAGTGGCGCAGCGATATTTACGTAATGCGGTCAGCTGTATGTTTTCGGGAATTTTACAACGGCCCGGACACGGCTCAACCAATCAGAATCAAATCCGTTTTATAATGATGAATTAGTATCTATGCTAAATCTGAGAATGTGGCAGTTTAGAAGTAACTATTAGAGAAGTAAATTCATTATTTATTTATTTATTTATTTATAATATACCATGGAATATGCTGGTAGTGAATATAATTATTAATCACACTTCCGTCCAGCACTGTATGTTTTTCAGTGCTTGATGACTACGATAAAATACTTCAGAATACTCATTTCAAAATTTCTTGTTAATTCAGTCACACCTTTGTTACTTGCAGTGACTTGTTGGAGATAGATATAGAGTTTTAGTACTTCTGTCAAATTATGTAACAGTTTTGAAAGAAGTCCTCATGTGACGTTTTGTACATTCCCTGTTTCTCAGTGATGCATGATTCATCCAAGCGCCTGTCTCAGACTCTTAAAGATATCTATGAACCAGACTGGCATGGTGTTGAAGATCTGACTGTCATTATTGAGGTAGACCAGGCCTTTTTAGTGGCATTTAATAGTAAAATCTCTACCTTCCTTGTCTTCATCATCTCACTGGCTTGGTATTACAGAGTGAGGATCTCCTGTGGAATGACTATGAGGAGAAGCTGAGTGATCAAGTCGTTCGAACAATGGAGAATTACACCGGACAGTTTCAAGATGTCAAAGTGTGTATAAGTGCCAAGTTACAAACCTGAACATAATACATTATGTGGTCACTATCTATAGCCTTGGTCTTTTGAAAGGTTTTCAGGCTTGGTCTTACAGTAGCATTGACAATTTGGCTGTTAGCTAATGTTTTCTTAGACTTTTTTGTTAGTGTTTAACAAAACAAAGATTCCTTGCGGGAGCTATAACATTGAAACAGCTTTAGTTTATAGCGATAGTATCAGATGCTAATACCACACAGCATTGAGTGCTTACCAGATTCTCATAGTATTTACATGGTACTTCAAAATCAATTCTCAAGTTTACTGTCGCTTTAAATCGTTTAATACTGTGATCTTACAGGAAAGAGTGGCTAAACGAGGAAGGAAGCTGGTTGATTATGATTCAGCTCGTCATCATCTGGAGGCGCTACAGAACACCAAGAAGAGAGATGAGGCCAAAATATCCAAGGTCAGCTAACATTTGATCATTGAAATATCCTATTTTAAAAATGGTTCATATTGCTCGTTTATAGTTCTAGCTTAGCTAATTGTATTGAACTCTTCTCAGGCTGAGGAGGAGTTCAATAAAGCCCAGGAGGTGTTTGAAGACATTAACAAGGAGTTAAGAGAGGAGCTGCCTGTCCTCTATCAAAGGTTGGTACAGCTTTATTAACAAAAATTATACTAAGGGTGTATTCACACTTGCCAAATTTGGTTCGATTAAAACGAACCCTGGTGTGATTGCTCTGTTAATGCGGTTTATTTGAATAAGTGTGAGTGAATGCTACCATCCAAACCCTGGTGCGCAACAAACAAGCGAACCGAGACTGCTGAAAAAGTCTCGGTCCAGATCAAAAGAACCAGGTGAACCAAACAAAGTGTGAACACACCCTTAAAAGAGATAAATGCATTCAGCTAATTCCTTTCTGTCACTGAGCTCTCTAATAAAAAAAGGACTGTGGTGGTACTAATAATAATGTAACCTAATTTGGCTACACTGTTTTCCTGTTTTCAGCCGTATAAGCTGCTATGTCACCATGTTCCAGAACATCTCAAACCTGCGGGATGTCTTCTACAAGGAAATGAGTGTGGTAAAAATGCAACATTTGTGTTTTATTGTACTTTGGGCTTAATGTTTGCTGTTGTACTTAACAGATTTTCAAATATAAGAGAAGGTGCATCAGAGTACTTCTGGGAAGGACATTCACTTGCATAGTGTGCTCTTCTTCTTTCTGTCTGTCATTGAAGTGGCTGTTAACTTGAAAAATACAGCACATTATGACTTGCAACATTTTCTTTTTAGTAACATTTTGTTAATTTAATGTTAAATTTTAAGAGGTCATTGTTGCTGAATGGCAGAATTTAATTTAATTTTTCAGTTAAATCACAATATTTATAATATGATGAAGAAGCTTGAGGATCAACACTCCACCAAACCCTTCATCGTCAAAGGCCTTAACAGGTATATCTTTATATATATCTTTATCATATTTCTATGAAGATCTACAATGGCCCCAATTACCATTTAGACTATTGATTCATACTTAAATTGCATAATATAATTGCATAAAATAAGAAAATGTTTCCAAGAAGGATAACACAAGCACTTTTTTTTTCAGTAAAACCTTTCACAACACTGTGTTTGCCAACTTAATGTAACATAATGAACATCTTACATCTGTGGTTACTCTGCTAGGACACCTGTGCGAATTTGAGGGAAAAGTAAAAATTAATAATAATAATAATAATCAAGGACACCGTAAATTAAAGTGTCAGTTAAGACATTTATATTGTTACAAAATGTTTTAAATGAATGCTGTTCTTTTATCTTTCAATTCATCAAAGAATCATGATTAAAAAAGTGAAAAATTTTCTACAAAAAATATTAAACAGCATTTGTTTTTTAACATTGATAATAATAAATATTTCTTGAGCACCAAATCAGTATATTAGATTGAAAGTTCAGCTTTGCCATAACATAAAATGAATAATAAAAATGGAAAACCAGTTTTTTTTTTTTTTTTATTGTAATAATTATTTTTTACTGAATTTATTTAACAAATAAATGCAGCCTTGGTGAGCTGACCCAAAACTTTTGAACAGTAGTGTACTTAGATAACAATTGCAAAAGTGGCAAAGAAAAGTTAATCATTTGTTTACAGATGCCACTTGTGCAGTTGTAAGTGTAGATTAAGTGCTCACATGTTTCATTGTATATTGCATGTCTTTAATAGCAGGAAGTCGGTGTACCAATTAAGAGAAAAAAGTAGGAATTGTGAGAGAAAATGTTGCACTTATCTTCTTTGTATCAATTCTGAGGAAAAATTTCAGAATTGCAAGTTATAAACTCAGAATTACGAGAAATAAAGTTAACATTGCAAGATACAAACTAGGAATTGCACGAAATGTATCGCCCTTTTAAAACTCTTTATTTATATCAAAATTGTAAGAATGTTGCAACTTCCTTATTTATTTTTTATTCTGTGGCGGTAGCTTCCATAGAAATTGAAAACTTTGCGGTCTGTATTGTCTTTTTATATGCCTTGTTTTTCTTCCTCTTGTGACTAGCTCTAAATCTAAGAAGAGAAAGTCTGTCACAATCTCCGCGCCCATCCCCTGTAACACCGCCTTCCCTCCTGATCATCCAGCCATGAGCAAGCTCAGTATGCCCAGCATGCCCGACACCCTCACAGACACACGCTCGCACACTTCCTCAAAGAGCACAGGAAGCACAGCATCTGAAATATCGGACTCTGAGACAAACTCTTTTGACAGTGAACCCAACACACCCAAACGGCAGTCTTTGTGTTCGGAGGGAGAAGGGGTTCGATCTGTGGGAGCCACTGAAAACATCTCAGAAAGTACCACTGATGAGTCTGTGCAAGCAAACGGCCAGGAACATCAAGGTTCAGTGTCCACAGAGCACGGTGAAGTGGAGGAAAGTAAATCGGAAGCATCATCAGAAGACAGCCATCATGCATCTACAGATGGAGACAATGAGGCTAAGCCCTTATCGGGCAATGAAGACAAAATTGTACCTGTCCCCATTCCTCGAAAATCCAGCTTCTCCAAGAAAAATGAAGGAGAGACGGATCAAAATACAGTGGGAAGCAATAAAATAGACAGGGCAAAGGAAGACGTTATAGCCCAAAAGGCTGAGTATGAAAATCCTCCTGGCTTCCTCTATAAGGTACAGTGTCTTTGGAAGTGTTCGGACAAGCAAAGTCATTGATTTGTGTTTGTGTGGGTAATCATTGTTGTTTTTCCTAGGCTGTTGCTCTGGAGAATCAGGACTCAGATGAAGGTGTGCTTCTGCTGTTTGAACAGGGAGATGTGATCCTTATATATGTTGATGAAGAAGAAAAGGTGAGGTGCCATGTATATTTGTTGTATGGCATAGCAGTTTTTACTTATCTTCAGGAGTGTCTATTTTCTGGGAACAAGGTTTGAAATAGGAAGGTTGTTGGTTCCATCACCATTGATGGTTGTTAATTAAATTTCTGTCATTAAGTACTCACCCTCATGGCGTTCCAAACCTATAAGTCCATCGTTCATCTTCAGAACACAAATTAAGATATTTTTGATGAAATCCGAGAGGTTTCTGAACCACCCATAGGCAGCAATGTCATTGCAACTTTCAAGGCCCAGAAAGGTACTAAAGACTAAGTCAGTGTGACTACAGTGGATCAACCTTAATGCCTTGAAGCGACGAGAATACTTTTTGTGTGCAAAAACAAAACAAAATAACGACTTTAATGACTGTCAGTCTCCTACTCTGTTCATGTTGTAAACACAGTGCATTGCTATTTTAACAATGTCTTTAGTACCTTTCTGGGCCTTGAAAAGGGATGACGTTGCTGCCTATGGGTGGTTCAGAAACCTCTCGGATTTCATCAAAAATATCTTAAATTGTTGTTTCGAAGGTGAAAAAAATTCTTACAGGTTTGGAATGACATGAAGGTGAGTACTTAATGACAGATATTTCATTTTTTGGTGAGCTTACCCTTTAAGGAAGCTGTTGTGTGCTTAAGTATATTGGGGTCAGTAAGATTTTGTTTTTAATTAAGCAAGGATGGATTATGATGAACAGAAGTAAAGACATTTATAATATTTCAGTTTCTTTGTTTGTTTGTTTTTTCTTCCAATAAATGCTGTTATTTTGAACTTTTTATACATCAGAGAATCTTGAAAAATGCATCACAGTTTCCCCACAAATATTAAGCAGCACAGCTGTTTTCAACATTGATAATAATAAGAAATGTTTCTTGAGCAGCATATTAGAATGGTTTCTGAAGGATCATGTGACTCTGAAGACTGCTAAAAATTCAGATTGCCATCACAAGAATAAATTACATTTTAAAATATAGTAAAATATTAAACATTTAAAAAAAAAAGTGTTTTTAAATAAATGAAGCCTTGATAAACATAAGAGACTTGTATTAATCAGTTTATCAGTGAATAGCTTGAATGGATGTTCATTGCTTTCTTTGTCCTTTTTTTGTAAATGTGTTCTTATTATTTCTTCATTTATTATTATTATTATTATTATTATTAGCTTTGATAATTATTTGTTCATTCTAATGAATTAGTCGGAAATCTATTAGCACTCTTTAACCTTCTTGTAATGTAATGTAAATATTATATTGCAGCCGGAGGGCACCGTCTGGGGCGTGAGGGAGCAGGACTGGATCCAGTACAAGGATCTCACACTTCTCTCTGGCATTGTCAAAGAGACCGCGATTGAACGCATCACCTCTGATTAAGATATGTCATGATGAGGGTGAACCCGACGTCCCTTAAGTGCCCGTCTGAGTGCACTTTTGACTGGATGTCGTAATGTGAACTGTCTGCCCTTTCTGCTAGACATGAAATACACTTCGACTTCTTTATTATATGGTGTCTTTACAACTTCCTGTTGCATCCTCAAGACTGCATAGCCTTTGTTTTCAGAGTTTCTTTGTGCCTTTCTTACTTTTATAGATTCGAATTTTGATCACTGGCTTTATGCATCATTCATGCAGTTGTATCTTCAGTTTCATTCTTATGAATGAAGCCACATTATTTGTATCAGAAAAAAAGCACATATTATGCAAAAATATTTCAAAACACAAGCAATGCATATTAATACACTTTCTGGTGTTTTCTTGAACTAGCTGTGGTCTATTCTCTATGTGTGTATTAACGGTGTAATGTTATTGTCAATGTTGTTTCTCTTATATCTCAGTGTTAAAGATTGACTACCAAGCTTTTTACAGTGTTTACAGGACCAAAAAATGTGTTTATGTGAGTATTACTTTGAAACCATTTTCTTAAATGAACAGAGAAAATCTATTGTTTTACTATAATAAAGTTCTGTATTGAATTGTTACTATATGCCCAGTGCTCAAAAGTGTCTTTTTTTAATTGGCATAATTTATTTTGCATCACTCAATATCAACAATCATTAAATACTGATTTTGACTTTATGTGATAAAATATAGGCTACTAGGCGTGGCGACACAGGTACCAGTTTACTGGCTGTATAGGCTTCTGCTATACCACAATAATAAATGAGTGCGAGAAACAGTGTGTGACTACCGAAATTGCCATAGTTTTATCGTAGATGGACAAAACTATAGTATTTTCGCGGAAAGTATGATTATCGATCGTTTGTTTGAAGTTTTGGTGACATCTAGTGGGCATTAGTGGAATTACAGTTTTACACACTCGTTGGCGCGTAAACATTTGACACAGGGTTAGCAGCTCTCTCTCACACTCACACACACACACACACCACAGAACATGAACACTCATACAACAGAAATGACGCGACTAAAAATATGCATTTTCATGCGTCATAATATGTACCCATGCAGTTTATATTGTAACGTACTATATACATTTGGTAGAGTGTAGAGAATACATAAAATATTTTAAATTTATTTTTACATTTATTTGTAATAAATTACCCAGTAAAACGCTAACTGTTATCTACATAGATGGCAGAGAAAGTTTCTAAAAAGGGCAACTAAGAATTTGGGTAATTTACAGGAATAAGGTATTACTGCTATTACCACCACTACACATTTGACGTTTCTTCCACTACAACTGTGATTACTAAGTCCTAGATATTATAATTTATATTAATACCACCACCACCACCACCACTACTTTTACTTTTAACACTACAGCTACCGCATTTAAGAAAAACAAGATAACATAAACTTATTAGTTTGCACATCTCTCCATCAATCCGCCTCTTAAAGACGTGTCATTTTCATCCATACCCGTAGGAGTCGCTGTTTCCTGTTAAACGGACGCATAATTTCACTTTTGCTCCTGTGCTGGACCTCGGTGAAGAGCAACAATTACAAACATCGCGGGTTATGGAGCTGTAAATGACAATAACCGTGGATTGATCGTTTGAGGCGGTCTTACTGTCGTTCATAAAACCCCGGTCAATGACTTTAGTTCATTAACTGCAGCTGGTTCGACGCTGTCTCCAGGTCAGAAGAGCGGATGCTCCATAACAACTATTTTTAGTAACTGGATAGTTCTTTGTTGTTTTGGTATTTTTCAATTATATTTTCCTTATTAATGTACGAATTTAACGACAGGAATGGCGATCAATAAGACCTATGTACGCGTGGGCTACTCGTGTGTTGGGATGTTGGTGGGATTTTCGGCGTTTCTAGTGTGGAACATTGCCTACAAACAGCCGTGGACAGCCGCGATGGGGGGATTATCAGGTACATTCTTTGACTCTGTCTCAAATGCAGGTGAGCAGCCTACCTAGACAGCATTTTTGACAATCATAGACTGACTGAACGCGCCTGTGATGCCAAAATGTTGTCTAGGTTGGCAAATCACTAGTTTTAGGACAGTGTGTTCAAATGGATTTTGTGATGTTTTGAAATGCATTTTAAGTAAATATTGCTGTTAAGTGCTACTTTCTTTGTGCCTTTCGTGTGGTAGCAAGTTGGGGAACTTGAGCAAAGAGAATAAAATAGTAAAATATCTTTTTCAGTTTGTTATTGCAGGAATAAATTATATTTAAAAATATACTACAATAGAAAACTGTTCATTTAAATTGTAATAACATTTCACAATATTGCTGTTTTTTATGATTAAATAAAAAATAAGAGACTAATTTAAATCTTACTGACCCAAATCTTTTGACAGGTAATTCACACACATCTATTCTCAGATTCAACATGTTCAGCAAGTTATGTAGAACAAGTAGAAGCTGCATGACAACTTTATTGTTTATATAAATCAGATTAGTCCAGTATTTTGGTGTTTGGGATGAGAAGGGTATGCCTTTAACAAATCACCTTTACCATAACAAATACAAGCGAAAGCTTTGAGATTTTGGCCCAGACCAGCAGTTTTCACTAAACCTTTGTTTCTCAGTGCACTTTGATCCATCACTGTGCTCTTCAAAGTCAGGGCCTTTGAGTTTGTGTTATGCAATGAAGTCACATAGTTTGGTACAGTATGTGCATTTGTACTTGGAGTGCGAGTTTTACACTTTGGTCTGCCTATTTTCTACAGCAAATGATGGTATGATTTTGCAGAATTTTGGTCTGTTCAGTTACTGGATGGCTGACCAATCACATGTCCATTAACTATTTCAACAAAATTTTAGGTTAAATATTGTAAAGCAGAGCATATTTCAGATGTGGTCACTCCTTTAAATCACCTTTTAACTGTTTTGCAGTTCACTTAACCTTAGTATGTCCTTAGGAACATTTTTGTCTTTTTCATTTTTTTTTTTTTTAATCATTATGTCTGTGTTAATGCCAACTGCATACATTTTGGCAAAAGTGTGTATTTTTATCGGATTATTATATAATTTTTATTATATTTCACCCTCATTTTCTCTACTTTATAAGTATATTATTGTAGGCCGGCCATTTTTGACTGGGAATATCACAAGTGTAAGAAGGTGGAAAAAATCACAAAAATTCTCAAATGTTGTGGAAGAAGTTATAACCATGGTTTGGTAAAGTCAGTAAGTTTTAGTCCAATGCGATATAACGTTAAACTAGCATTTTCGAGGAAAAAGAAAATCCTCTCCGGGTCAAAATGACCCGAACACACAACCAGGTTGTCAACAAGTAAGAGGGGTTAAAGGGTTAGTTCACCTAAAAATGAAAATTATGTAATTACTCACCCTCATGTTGTTCCACACCCGCAACACCTTCGTTCATCTTTGTAACACAAATTAAGATATTTTTGATTAAATCCAATCCGACAGGAAGTTAATTTTTTACACGCTCAGAAAGGTACTAAAGTTATATTTAAAACAGTTAGAAGATTTATGAATCTTTTGTTTCGAATCAGTGGTTTGGAGCGTGTATCAAACTGCCAAAGTCATGCCCCCCAGTGGTGAACCATTGAAATCTCAAAACACTTATGACGTAACGAAGCCTCGTTTACTGAAATCATGTGACTTTTGCAGTTTGATACATGCTCCAAACCACTGATTCGAAACAAAATATTTGGAAAGCTTCATGAAGCGGTGTTTTGAAATTGCTTATCACTAGATATCGTTGAATAAAGTTATTTTGTTTTTTTTGGCACACAAAACGTATTCTCATCACTTCATAACATTAAGGTTGAACCACTGTAGTCACGTGAACTGTTTTAAATATGTCTTTAGTAGCTTTCTGTGCATTTGAAAGTGTAAATTTACTTGCTGTCAATGCAGGCCTCACTGAGCCACCGGATTTCATCAAAAATAGCTTAATTTGTTTTCTGAAGATGAACAAAGGTCTTACAGGTGTACAATGACATGAGGGTGAGTAATTAATGACAGAATTTTCATTTTTGGGTGAACTATCCCTTTAAGTCTGTGCTTCAAAACTTTTTTATGACAATTTTTTGACAAACCTTTTTGTCCTCTAAGGACCTCAGAGTAACTGGAGGGAGTAACGAGGGTTAAACGGTCGTTTTTTATAAATGCAAATATCCCTCTATGTGTGAGGTCACAAAAATGGCATTTATAAGAATATTATACAAGAATTATAGAGCATGTCACACTGCTGTCACTGCTTGACATTTCACATGACCTGACCTATTATTTATAGTATTTGGTTTTTTTGAGGGCAAGTAAAACTTTTGATTAGTAAACATCCTACCCACATAAACCGCTGTTTAAAAAATGGAAATATGGTGGTGTTGGTCAGGGAGATTCTGCTTTGTTGTGTAATATCACAAAATGCTTTTCTGCCTTTCTATTAGCACATGCAGAACTGAGAGCAAATTAGTGCTGTCTAAGGAACAGGAACGCTGCAGTTTACATGCATGTGAGAATGACACAGCAATAATGAATGCAGAGTCATAGATTCAGTTACACATGCAGAACCAGTATGTGATTTGAACTTCATATTGCTCATTGTGTGTTTACATTTCTTTCTCCAGGTGTTTTGGCATTATGGGCTCTTGTCACACACATAATGTACCTTCAGGACTACTGGAGAACATGGTTAAAGGGACTGAAGTTCTTCCTAATCATAGGCGCCATTTTCTCCATGGTATCAATCGTAGCGTTCATCTCCTTCCTCAGTGTTGCCATCTCCCACAAAGAATGTGAGTAGATTTATAACATTTAGGTGTAAATGTTCATTCATGTCAGTCTCAGATTAAAAGTTTTGAAGAGAAAACTGTTTCACTTTTTTTTCTGTGTGTGTCTACAGCCCTCACAGATCCTGCTAGTCTGTACCTGTCGTGTGTGTGGAGCTTCATGAGTTTGAAGTGGGCGTTCCTACTGGCCCTCTATTCTCATCGATATCGCAAAGAATTTGCCGACATCTCTATCCTCAGTGACTTTTAAATGTACACACACTCGTGCCCACAGAGAAACAAGCATACAAACTTACAACATGCTTGGCTGTTACCATTTGAAATGGACCAGGAACACTCAACGTCAACGAGGAGAGTCAGAAAGCTTTCGTGTTTTTAGTATATCAGTATACGACATTAGTGTATCACTTCTCTCTCTTTCTACTGTCGTCTGTCCAGGCAGTCTGTTGTAGATCATGTTAGACGCAAGAGTATGTTGAAGGATGTTATTGGTAATTTTTAATTTTGGACTTTTTAATAGCTCTGATCAATATCAATGTTTCTGAGCCTTTTCACTTTGAGTATGTAACGTTTATAGGTATTAAGAGGAGTCTTTTGTCTTTCTCCTTGCTGCTTTTTTCTTGTCCTGAATGTTTTTCTGCAGTTTCACAATGGGATATTGAAAAGTGAGAAGTTTTTATTAAGCTGGTCTGTCACTAAAAGACCGATTTCTCTTGCCGCTTCATAGCTGTCTATTTGTTTTTAAAAAAGCACTTTATTGTCTATAAAATGTGGTTTAATCAGTCGAAAACCTTGTGTGGGAATGTTGAGGCTTTATTGAAGAGGGATACGTTATTTGGAAAGCCGTTTTGTTATTGGTTTTCATTTTTTTGTTTATACGTTTATTACCCCAAAGCATTAGGGAACAACATCCAGCACATGTTTGAATTGAATGAATCAATTTTTGTACCTTCACATGTCTGTCATCTGTAATAGGGCTGAGAGTTGGTTAGTGTAAATTCATTCACTCAGATAATAGTGCATGCATTTGTCTTGGTATATTATGTTGAGAATTCTTTTTATATTTACACAAAAACATTGTGTTATACTATTAGAATGTGATTTTTGCATTTGCCTAACAACATTTCAGACACTTTTGTGAACATATCCATTATATTGTATTATGAAATCAATAACTTTATGTATGTGTGAGTGGGCCATTAATAAAATAACCTGTTATGGCAACCAGACACATGCTGCTTGATTTCAAAACTGTTTTAAAAAATACAGCTTTATTTAATTCTGACAACAGAAAAGCGTTGAGGGAAAAAAAAATACAAAACATAAAAATCCAGGCAAATCATGTGATGGCATTTTACAAAAAAACTTTAAATGTAATTGTAGAGCAACTTAGTAATAAAAAAAATGAATATCCTCAAATTAATTTCAGCCCAACTGTTCTTGCAAAATGATATAGCAAAGTACTTTGTACCCTTTTTTATGCTTGCTATATACATAGTTAACATTCAAGGGTAGCTGCCTTACATGTTCATTGAAGGGAAATGTATCAATAATAATAATAATAAACAATGTAAAATGTCTCAGGATTTTCTTTTTTTTTTACATTTGTAATTAATGAATATAAAGTGCAATTAACAAAAGCTTTTAGAATTAAATTGTCAAAAGACCTATTTAAATGCACCAAGGCCAGAGAACTACTGCCATTTCAAAGACTTCAGTATAAAACTTAAATGCCTAAAATTGTAGTCATTTATCATTTCACATTTAAACAATAACCATTTACACTACTGTTCAAAAGTTTGGGGTCAGTAAGATTTTTTAAATGTTTTTGAAAGAAGCTTCATTTTCAGCAAGTCTGCATTTATTTGATCAAAAATACAGTAAAACAGTAATACTGTGAAATATTATTACAATTTAAAAAAAAAAAAATGTTTTCTATTAATTTAATTTTAAATGTAATTTATTCCTGTGATGGCAAAGTTGAATTTTTAGCATCATTACTTCAGTCTTGTCACATGATCCTTAAGAATCATTCTAATATGCTGATTTGCTGCTCAAGAAACACTTATTACTGAAAATGCTGAAAAAAGTTGTACTGTTTAAAAAAAAAAATTGTGGATTTTTTTGTTTTGTTTTGTTTTACAGGATTATTTGATGAATACAAAGCTTAAAGTGTCCTTGAATTAAATAAATAATAATAAAAAACTCTAACTGACCCTGACCATTTGAATGGTAGTGTGATATACTTGATCAAAAAAAAAAAATCTATATCATGGATGTGAAAACAATTCACTTAATGTTTCTCATAAATTTTCTCTTCCTGCCTGTATAATATCCTTGTTTGACATTTCCCAGAGGGAAAGCTATAATTGCAAAATCAAAAAATGAGTCAGCATTTGAGTAAATCACTCACAAGATGTGATTATGACAGTTAGGTTCTGTTGTTCCTCTTAGTTCCAAAGGATTGTCTCCTGTCTCACACACTTCAGTCATCCAAGTAATATTACAGTAGCTTCAATCAGTCAAAGCACAGGATGTCCAGCTTCTGCTTGGAGAGGAATGAAGTCTCCTAGAAAAGGAGTAATACTGGCTTCTACATTGAATCATCTTCATCATGCTCCGTTGGCTCATTTGGGGAACTACAAAGCAGACACAGAGAAATAGCAAGCTCAATATATTCAAGAGTTTTGTTAGTTTGAGTATATCTCTAGCCATGTTAGTCCAAAATGCCAATAAAGAAAGCTTATAGAGAGCAACAGTGCACAACCACTTTTTCATTGGTTCCGGAAGTATATTTTCCCATAGGGATTTAAAAAAAGTTTTTGTTAAAGTGTTATAAGCCGTGAATAAAACCAACCAGTCACATAAACTTTGAAGCAAAAAAGTATTTGAAAATTCAACAAAATAATGGTGAAATATAAACGTATTCATTGGCAGTATATTTTAAATTCAGTGTCTATATATGTGTATATACACTACCAGTCAAAAGTTTGGAAACATTACTATTTTTAATGTTTTTGAACGAAGTCTCTTATGCTCATTAAGGCTGCATTTATTTCATAATAATAAATACAGAAAAACAATAATATTATTGTGAAATATTTTTACAATTTAAAATTATTGTTTTCTATTTTAATATACTTTAAAATATAATTTTTTTCTTTGATGCAAAGCTGAATTATCAGCATCATTACTCCAGTGTCACATGATCCTTCAGAAATCATTCTAATATGCTGATTTATTATCAGTGCTGGAAACAGTTGTGCTGCTTAATATTATTTTATAACCTGTGATACTTTTTCCGGATTCTTTGATGAATAAAAAGTGAAAAAAATATCAGCACGTATTTAAAATAGAAATCTTTTGCAACAATTTACACTACTGTGCAAAAGTTTGGGGTCAGTAATTTTTTTCTTTCTTTTTTTTTTGAAAGAAATTAATACTTTTATTCAGCACGGATATGTTAAATTGATAAAAAGTGATAATAAAGATTTAGATTGTAAGAAAAGATTTATATTTTGAATAAATGCTGTTCTTTTTAACCTTTTCATCAATTAATCCTGAAAAAAGTATCACAGGTTCCAAAAAAATATTAAGCAACACAACTGTTATCAACATTCATATTAACTGAGTATCAGCATATTAGAATGATTTCTGAAGGATAATGTGACACTGAAGACTGGAGAAATGATGCTGAAAATTCAGCTTTGCATCACAGACATAAATTATATTTTAAAGTATATTAAAATAGAAAACCATAATTTTAAACCGTAATAATATTTCACAATATTACAGTTTTTTTCTGTATTTATAATGAAATAAATGCAGCTTTAATGAGCATAAGAGACTTTGTTCAAAAACATAAAACATTGTAATGTTTCCAAATTTTTGATTGGTAGTGTACGTATATATATATATATATGTGTGTGTGTATATATATACAAATATTTAGCTATTTTGAGAGTGTAGGTAGAGGCCAACTCGATTACATCCATCGTGGTGCTTCATGGGAAAGGGTGTTCCCTGTAGAGCTCTTTTGCTCATCGTGACACTCTGATTGGTGGATATTTTAGAAGAATCCTGGGTGATGTAGTTTCTCACCAGGAATTCCACTGGTATTAAACACAATTCTTTAAAAAATAAGTTGAAATAATAATAGTAATGCAAACTGATGGCTTCAAAAAAAAAAAAAAAAAAAAAGCATATACTTTGATTAACAACCTTGGAGCTCACAGCAGGTCTGTCTATAACAGTTATTGTTATAGAGAAAATGAGTGGGATTTTTACATCTGTTGTAGTCTATACTGTTGACTTACCGGCTTCTTCTTGGAACAGTCATATTAAGGCCACCCAGAACTAAAGCAGCTTCAGTGCCCGCCGAGTATCTCCTCTCTGCTTTTACATAAGACAGAGACACAGTGTCCAGCATAGACCTCGCTGAACGCCAGTACCTGCCTGAGAGAGACAGAGAGAAGTATGAAAAGATCATCAAGACCATGCACAGAAAATAAAAATAAACAACACAAACTGAGTGATTCTCACTCTGAGCATGCAGTACCGTCTCCAGGGAATCGACTGCATTGGCACAGGGATTCCTCTGTAATTCCTCCTCAGCTAAAGGCTCGGGCTGCAAAAACATGCAATACTCAATTCATGCAATACTCAAGGTGTTAAACATGTTCATGTGGGAATCTGTAAACACACACACACCTCATTTCCCACCAGAGCACTGACACAGGATTGAGATGCATCGCAGAGGGATGCGATGTCATAACCTCCCTCTAACACCAACACCACTCGACCTTCAGCCAATTCCATTAATTTCCGGGTCAAGAATCCGAAACCTGACACATATCGCATAAAACCAAAATCATCAAATGATCATTTGCATATTCAGTCAGTGGCACACGTCATACCGACACAAATGTCACACCGTAGAGGTATCAGTCACATTAGTCATCAGTTACAAAAACCTCTTTGTGATTCTGGAGGCATTATAATGACTTGCTATATAACAGTTTAATGTGTAATGACTTGACACATTCAAGATAGCTGACATTGGCTAAATCATGACTATAATGTGACCATAACTTTTGAATCCCAACAAAAATGCAAAGTCATGATAAGCTCTTCTGCTTTTTAAAGACCATTATTTTTATTCTTAGGGAAAATCCTACAGAGCAAGAAATTGCAGACAAAGCAGAAACACTCTCAAGCTCAGATAATATAATTAAATGCTCTTGCAAAACCTAGTGAACTAAAAAGCCAAATGAAATCTTGATTATAAATAAAATTATATTTTATTCAGTACTGAAAATTATCAATACAAATGATTTATATGATTCAATCATTTTTAAAACGCAATAAAGTAATATAAAAAACATTTCGCCCAGTATTTATATGTGCTAAGTATCTTCATGCTTATTAGAGTACTATGTAATAACATGCTAACAGCAAACTAAATTGGAATAAAATGTGAGTAATATAACGTAATTATCATTCAATTTTAATAATATATATTTTAAAAATATTGCAATATCATTTGGAAATTGTAGGCACAAACTCTACACAGCTTGTATTTTTTTTAATACATACATTTTGCTGAGACCATGTATCCACCCAGAGAATCTGAGTGACCCTTTGCAGCATCAAAACCAGCTGAAACCAACACCACATCTGGGGAAAACTCTTGAGCAATAGGCATAACTACGGTTCTATAAAGAGAGACACAATATTTGACTGATTAGTTCATGTAGACTTAAAGGGAGAGTTCACCCAAACATGAAAATGATGTCATCATTTACTTAAGATATTTTGAAGAATATGGGTGACCAAACAGTTGACTAACTTCCATAGTATGGAAAAAAAGAAAAGAAAAAAATGTCAGTGGGGTCCATCAACTGTTTGGTTACTGACATTCTTCAAAACATCATCTTTTGTGTTCATCGGAAAAAAGAAATACATACAGGTTTGGAAAAAACATTGGACTATGCCTTTAATAGTGGCACCAGATGGAATTGCGGAAAGAAATTAATACAGGTTTGGAATGACATCAGTGTGAGTAAATGATGACGGAATTTACATTTTTTGGCCAAGCTATCCCTTTAATGTGAGACTTAAATGACCCTAAACACACTAAAATGACTGCAGAATAGTATAGTACCTGAATGCAGCAAGGTATTCTGCATCTCCCATTGGAGGACTGAGTCCGCCTGACCACGCCACATTTACATTATAGCCTTCCCCTTTATCAGATCCTACCTGTAATACATTCATTTAGCTTAAATTCTCATGCAGACATAGCAGTGTGACACTTAAAGAATGCACAGCTTTGCTCAAATATCAAACACACACACACACTCTATAGTTTCATAGAAGGATGTACACAAACTAACCTTGGTGGGTTCTCCAGTACCACGGAAGAAAGAACCATTGTCATAGCGATGCAGGGATATATAGAGGACACTAGGATCTGTGTAGAATATTTTCTCAGTTCCATAACCATGATGAACATCCTGACAAACGTGCAGAGAAGTACAATGATTAATTATTAAAAACAGAAACCTTTTGGGAACTTTATTGATTCATACACACACAAAAAAAAAAAAAAAAAAACATTGAAGGTGAAGTGTGTCATTTTTGTGCCTCTAGCATCGGCAAATGAAATTACAAAAATTATGATTGTTGAAGGCAAGAAGGAGATCAGAAATCAGGTGAAACTTAAAACTTAGAGGGTTAGTTCACCCAAAAATTCTGTCATTTATTACCCTCATGTCGTTCCATCTTCAGAATGCAAATGAAGATCTTTTTGATGAAATCTGAGAGTTTAGACAGCTACATGACTTCCACTTTGACGCTTCAAAAAGTTCATAAAGAGATCAGAAAACTGATTCACATTGTTGCGGGAGAGGGGAAATAAGAGTTCCCATTCAGTCGGTCACGTTCGACGTACGTCGGACAGACCGACGAATAGGAATCTCGCTAGAGAGGCCAATCTACTTCGAGTGTAACTAAACGAGCCAATGCACATTGGCATGCAATCATATGCATCAGCTGCTTGCCTCGCAGCGCGGGTATATAATGAGCAGCAGGTGCGTTGCATCTTCAGCTTTTCGCTTCGGAGCCAAACCTTCTCAACACTGAAGAAGATAGCTACTGAAACCACGAGTGTGAACGAGTCTGCTCTTCGAGACGTCTCTTGGTTGCGGTGCAGGCGGACAGCGCAGCAGCGGGGCCGATTTCTCCTTTGTTTTTCTTTGCCTTTTTTGTTTGAGCAAAAGCTGTAATCAGCGTGAAGGCCGTTCTAACGGCTGGTGAAACGGTGCGCCTAGAGCGCTAAAAAGCTGTTATTACAGCTGGTAAGAGAGCGCCTTCAAGGAGAGTGCACACAACAGGCTGCACATTTCCCTGTCTGTGCTGCAGCGGCTTTTCCCCTGCGTGCTTCAGCACCTAAAAGAGTCAGTCCTTGAAAGAGCTTACACGAGTAGTTCGCGTCTTTTTAAAGATGTCGTTCTACTTGTGTGTTTCTGGATGCGGTCGTTACCTGGCGCCTCGGGATGGTCACCAGCGCTGTATCGCGTGCTTGGGCTTAAGGCACGCTGAGGCGGCGTTTGTGGACGAGTCATGTACCCATTGTGGGAAGATGACCGTTGCGGAGCTGCGGTCGAGACTCCACTTTCTGCAAAGGGGTGGAGTCCCGGTCCCGACGCCTCGTTCCAATCCTCCTCAGAGGGTTGCTTCGGGCGGCGGGGCTGGTGACTTGAGGATCACGGTGAGCGCGTTTCCTTCGGGGAACCAACCCCCTAGGAACCCTTACCCCTCTTGCGCTCCGCAGCCAGTAGAGCTGCCGGGGGAACGCGGTGGACCACCCCAGAGGTGTGTACCATCCGTATCCTTCGGAGCTCCCCAAGACGACCGGATGTCGATCGCTGCATCGGAGGGTGAGCCTGACGCTTCTGGGGATGACGATTCGGCGCAGCTGCCTCCCTCGGGAGTGACGACTGTGCCCGATTCAGACCCGGAAATGATGGCTATGCTTTCCCGGGCCGCCAACAGGGTCGGGCTCGTGTGGAACCCTCCACCGTGTCCCGAGCCCTCGAGGTTGGATGATTGGTATCTCGGGGTGGCAAGGGCTGGTTCTCAGCCCCCCACCCCAGTGCCTTTCTTCCCGGAGGTGCATGAAGAGCTCACTGGCACGTGGACGGCACCTTTTACTGCCCGAAGCCGTGTCGGTGGGTCCTCCTCCTCACCACCCTTGATGGTGGAGCGGCTAAGGGTTATACGCGCATACCCCCTGTGGAACGGGCCGTTGTTATGCAACTGTGCCCTAACTCCACCTGGCGGGGGGAGCCGTCTCTCCCTTCCCGGGCCTGTAAGTACTCGTCGGATCTTACCGGCAAGGCTTATCAGGCCTGTGGGGAAGCCGCTTCCGCCTTACACGCTATGGCGTTGTTGCAGGTCCATCAGGCCAAGGCACTGAAGGACCTGCACGAGGGTGGTCACGATCCGCAAGTTCTACAAGAACTTCGTGCCGCAACGGACCTCGCGCTCCGAGCGACGAAGGTTACGGCGCGGTCAGTGGGTCGTGCGATGTCCACCATGGTGGTCCAGGAACGCCATCTCTGGCTGTGTCTTGCGGACATGAGGGATACCGACAAAGTCAGGTTTCTTAATTCCCCCGTGTCCCAGACCGGCCTCTTCGGCGACGCGGTCGAGAACTTTGCCCAACAGTTCTCGGCTGTACAAAAGCAGTCAGAGGCGATCAGTCACATCCTGCCGAGGCGGTCAGCTGCTGCACCTCCACCGCCGGCGGCACCTCAGACTGCCCGTCGCCGAGGGCGCCCCCCTGCAGCCGCCCCCGCTCCGACGCCCCAGCAGCAGCAGCCTCCATCCAAGCGGCGTCGTGGAGCCGGTCGCGGGCGGGGTGCCCAGCCCGTCCAGCCACCCCCTACGAAGAAGGGTGGCAAGGCCAAGTCCACGCGGCCCTAGGACGGGCGACCCGGAGATGGACGGGACTGCTCTTCAGGAGGTGGTGACCGCACCGCTCCTTCCCCCGGAGGAGGGCCGGGTGGAGAATCTTTTGTTTCCCCTTTTGTTCCGCCGCCGCTGGCTCAACGGCCAGCGGTACCCAAATTTTCAATAAAAGAGCAGTTTCCTCTATCTCCGGGTCCGAAGAGGGCTCGGAGAGCAGTGGGAGGGCTAGAACCTCACCACTCTCATCCACCTCTTCTCTGTCGCCAGCGGACAGCAGCGAGCAGCAGGTAGGCAAAACCTCGACTGCTCCCTCTGTCCACCCGTGGAAGCAGGTAAGTGTTGCACAGCACACTGTGACCCCGCTTCGGGCCGCCTCACACAGAGAGCCTCCCGGGCCGCGTCCCTGCGTTCCACCTCGCTGCCCCGCGGCGGGTACGCCGGTGGTCCCCTTTGGTGCCGCTTGCGCGGTCTCTGGGAGCCTGGCTAGCGCTCCCCAGTCCGTCTCGCTGGCTCCTTCGGACCATCAGGCTCGGCTATGCGATTCAGCCCGCCCGGCGCCCCCCAAGTTCAGGGGCATCCTCTTAACTACAGTGAAAGTTGCAGTTGCCCGTGTTCTGCGTGCGGAGATCGCAGTCCTACTGGCGAAGGACGCGATAGAGCCGGTCCCTCCAGCCGATTTGAGGTCGGGGTTCTACAGCCCCTACTTCATTGTACCCAAGAAAAGCGGCGGGTTACGACCGATCTTGGACCTGCGAGTTTTGAATCGGAGCCTTCACAAGCTACCGTTCAAAATGCTCACGCAGAAACGCATTTTCGAGTGCATCCGTCCCCGAGATTGGTTTGCAGCGATCGACCTGAAGGACGCGTACTTCCATGTTTCGATTCTTCCGCGACACAGGCCATTCCTGAGATTCGCGTTCGAAGGTCAAGCATATCAGTACAGAGTCCTACCCTTCGGGCTGGCCCTGTCTCCCCGCGTCTTCACGAAAGTCGTGGAGGGAGCCCTTGTTCCCATGAGAGAACAGGGTGTTCGCATTCTCAACTATCTAGACGACTGGCTTATCCTAGCACAGTCTCGGGATCAGTTGTGCGAACACAGGGATTTGGTGCTCAGTCACCTCAGCCAGTTGGGGCTTCGGGTCAACTGGGAAAAGAGCAAACTCGCCCCAGTGCAGAGGATCTCTTTTCTCGGTATGGAGTTGGATTCGGTCGAACAGATAGCACGCCTCACAGAGGAACGTGCTCGGTCGGTGTTGAACTGCCTGAATACGTTCAATGGCAGGACAGCGGTCCCACTGAAGTTCTTTCAGAGGCTCCTGGGGCATATGGCGGCTGCAGCGGCTGTAACACCGCTCGGTCTGCTTCATATGAGACCGCTTCAGCACTGGCTTCACGGCCGAGTCCCGAGATGGGCGTGGCAACGCGGCACGTTCCGGGTGCCAATCACTCAGGAGTGCCGCCGAACCTTCAGTCCGTGGTCGGACCCTTTGTTTCTTCGGGCAGGAGTGCCCCTAGAACAAGTGTCCCGGCATGCTGTGGTTTTCACAGATGCTTCTGCCACCGGCTGGGGTGCCACGTACAACGGGCATGCAGTCTCAGGGGTTTGGACGGGACCCCATCTGCATTGGCACATCAATTGCCTCGAGTTGCTGGCAGTACGCCTTGCTCTGAGCCGCCTCAAAGGCCTGCTTCAGGGCAAGCATGTACTGGTCCGTACGGACAACACTGCGACCGTTGCGTACATCAACCGTCAAGGTGGTCTACGCTCCCGTCGCATGTCGCAACTCGCCCGCCATCTCCTCCTGTGGAGTCGGAAGCATCTGAGGTCGCTCGCGCCATTCATGTCCCCGGTGTGCTCAACCGTGTGGCCGACGAGCTATCACGAGCTGCGCTGCCCGGAGAGTGGCGACTCCACCCCCAGGTGGTTCAGCTGATCTGGAGAGAGTTCGGAGAGGCTCAGGTAGACCTGTTTGCCTCACCAGAAACCTCCCACTGCCAGTTGTTTTACTCTCTGACCGAGGGAACACTCGGGACAGATGCACTGGCTCACAGCTGGCCCCGGGGCCTGCGCAAATATGCGTTTCCCCCAGTGAGCCTACTTGCACAGACCCTGTGCAAAGTCAGGGAGGACGAGGAGCAGGTCTTGTTAGTTGCGCCTTACTGGCCCAACCGGACCTGGTTCCCAGAACTCTCACTCCTCGCGACAGCCCCTCCCTGGCCCATCCCTCTGAGGAAGGACCTCCTCTCTCAGAGACGGGGCACTCTTTGGCACCCGCGTCCAGACCTCTGGAAACTCCATGTCTGGTCCCTGGACGGGACGCGGAGGTTCTAGGTGACTTACCCCCTGAGGTACTTAACACCATCACTTCGGCACGTGCACTGTCTACGAGACGTGCTTACGCCTCGAAGTGGAACCTGTTCGTCGAGTGGTGTTCTTCTCGTCGAGAAGACCCCCGAAGATGCTCGATCGGAGTCGTGCTTTCCTTCTTGCAGCAAGGGTTGAAGCGTAGGCTGTCCCCCCTCCACCCTCAAAGTCCATACTGCTGCCATATCCGCTTACCACGACCACATAGATGGCAAATCTGTTGGTCAGCACGACCTGGTCATCAGGTTCCTTAGGGGGCGAGACGGTTAAATCCTCCTCGTCCCCCTCCATACCCTCTGGGACCTTACTCTGGTGCTCAGAGCACTCCAGATTGCTCCCTTTGAGCCTTTGCTGTCAGCAGACTTAAAGATTCTCTCTATGAAGACTTTGCTGCTGGTGGCATTGGCCTCCATCAAGAGGGTAGGGGACCTGCAGTCATTTTCGGTCGACGAACCGTGCCTAGAGTTCGGGCCGGGTGACAGCCACGTGGTACTGAGACCCCGGCCTGGCTACGTGCTCCAAGGTTCCTACCACTCCTTCAGGGACCAGGTAGTGAGCCTGCAAGCGCTGCCCTCGGAGGAGGCAGACCCAGCCCTGGCTTTGCTCTGTCCAGTTCGCGCCTTGCGACTGTACTTAGACAGAACTCGAAGCTTCAGGACCTCAGACCAGCTCTTTGTCTGTTACGGAGGCCAGCAGAAGGGAAAGGCTGTCTCCAAGCAGAGGATGGCCCACTGGATAGTGGATGCCATCGCCCTGGCTTACCAAGCTCAGGGCGTGCCCTGCCCGCTCAGGTTGCATGCCCACTCCACGAGAGGTGTGGCATCCTCCTGGGCGCTGGCTCGTGGCGCCTCGCTAACAGACATTTGTAGAGCTGCGGGCTGGGCGACACCTAACACGTTCGCTAGATACTATAGCCTTTCGTGTCGAGCCGGTCTCCTCCCGTGTTCTCGCCTCAGGTCAGAGGCACGGAGAGGCCCCGGCTTAGTGTCGGCTTGCTGCGCTACATGCGCATTCTATTCTCCAGAGAGTCCCTACGGGCAGACCCTGCTGAGTCCTCCGGTTACCCTTCGGCAGCCGACGTGGCGGAGCGTGCCTGGCGCCAGGCCTATACTCCGTTGTATCCTTGAGAACCGGATTTAGGCTGGGTTCCATATGTGTGACCCTACGGGGATCCCATATGGCTTTTTCCACGGCTGCTCCTAAACGAAGCCCGTGTCTTTCCCTCTGGGAGAACCCATCTCTCATCGAGTGGAGTCACCCCAGTTCTTCCATATGTTGTACAACCTACAAGGTTAGTCCATATGTACTTATCCATATAACTCCTTCGGGGAAGGATATGGCTTCCGCAGCGTTCCTTATCGCATGTAAGGCTACGCTTTCCCGCCGTTATCCAATTGTCGCACTGAGTGGGTTTTGGGAACAACAGTGATTGACCCTCTCTGCGTGAGCCTGGTCCCACCGTCCTTAGGCAAGGGGGTTCAGGTGGCTCACGTCAGAGCGCTGGAAGAGGGCAGCTCCTGTGGCGCTTGGTAGGGATTCTATTCGTCGGTCTGTCCGACGTACGTCGAACGTGACCGACTGAATGGGAACGTCTCGGTTACATAGGTAACCCTCGTTCCCTGAAGGAGGGAACGGAGACGTACGTCCCGTCGCCACAGGCGTTGTCCTGCTGATGCTGCCGCCTGCTCGGTTCGGCTCCTCAGCGAAAACCTGAAGATGCAACGCACCTGCTGCTCATTATATACCCGCGCTGCGAGGCAAGCAGCTGATGCATATGATTGCATGCCAATGTGCATTGGCTTGTTTAGTTACACTCGAAGTAGATTGGCCTCTCTAGCGAGATTCCTATTCGTCGGTCTGTCCGACGTACGTCTCCGTTCCCTCCTTCAGGGAACGAGGGTTACCTATGTAACCGAGACGATATCGCTTTAAGACCACTATTTACGGGTGTTGTAGTCCTTAGCATGGGTAATGTAGTTCACATCAAGCGTGCTCGTGTGATGAAAATATTTTCTCGCTGTGTCATGCAAAAAGGAAGAATCTCTGTTGTTTCTCTGTTAGATTATTCAAGTCGATCCACCCAGGAGTTATTGTGAACTGTAACCTTGACAACTTTACCCTTCAAGAATCAGTAAAATTGCATATTGGTAAACTTGGTTCCACTCATCATTGCCCGAACGCGAACTAACGAGCTGTTACACCCCACTGTGAATTGCCGAAGCGGAGAAAGTAACAACATGCTAACCATTGAGGTTTGCTCTCGTGTGTTACTACTAAATTTGGACTAAACCACTCAATTCATATGGATTAGTTTTCTGATCTCTTTATGAACTTTTTGAAGCATCCCAGTTTCAATTGCGTAGACTGTCTATGGAATGACAGAAAGCTCTCTAATTTCATCAAAAAGATCTTTGCATTTCGAAGATGAACGAAAGTCTTGTGGGTTTGGAACAACATAAGGGTGAGTAATTAAAGGGTTAGTTCACCCAAAAATGAAAATGATGTCATTAATGACTCACCCTCATGTCGTTCCAAACCCGTAAGATCTCCGTTCATCTTCGGAACACAGTTTAAGATATTTTAGATTTAGTCCGAGAGCTATCTGTCCCTCCACTGAAAATGTATGTACGGTATACTGTCCATGTCCAGAAAGGTAATGAAAACATCATTAAAGTAGTCCATGTGACATCAGTGGGTTAGTTAGAAGTTTTTGATGCATCGAAAATACATTTTGGTCCAAAAATAACAAAAACTACGACTTTATTCAGCATTGTCTTCTCTTCCGGAATCCTTTCCATTGAATTGATTCCATTGAATTGATTCCATTGAACTGATTCCATTGAATCCTTTCATCTGTCGGCGTTGGTAATGCACTTTTACGTCGTTGTTTTTGGCGATTAGGACATCCACGACATGCACACTTATGCACCATTTTAAAAAATATAGCAATACCAAAATACAAACAATGTAGAATAGCTTGAATACAGCGTGCGTCTCCCTCAGACGGTGCTCGGGCGCACCGGATAACACGTCAGCACTGTCACTGCGGAGTCGTGAACCCGGAATGACAACAGAACCGGAAGAGAAGACAATGCTGAATAAAGTCATAGTTTTTGTTATTTTTGGACCAAAATGTATTTTCGATGCTTCAAAAACTTCTAATTAACCCACTGACGTCACATGGACAACTTTGATGATGTTTTTATTACCTTTCTGGACATGGACAGTCTACCATACAAACACTTTCAATGAAGGGACAGAAAGCTCTCGGACTAAATCTAAAATATCTTAAACTGTGTTCTGAAGATGAACGGAGGTCTTATGGGTTTGGAACGACATGAGGGTGTCATTAATGACATAATTTTCATTTTGGGTGAACTAACCCTTTAGGTTTAAAAGAAATCCTGATTATGCACAGTACCAAAAATATACACTATCTTTACAATTATATAAATTCTAACCTAAAATCTAAAATCTCATGGTCAGACACCCTTTATCAGTAAGTGGAAATATGAGTAAGTGTGGAAATAAATCCACAAAGGCAAATACTGTGTTTTTGTGTGTCTTACCCAATCTACTATTAGGATCTTTTTAACCTTCAATCGGTCCTGAAGCTGTTTAGCAGCAATGGCCACAGAATTAAACATGCTGGAACCACTGTAACAGACAGAATGAGAGAGATCAATTTTTGTAGTGTTACTTATGAAAAACCCTCCTGTACTTATTGTGATAGTTTCATTGATGTACATGATTAAAAAACCTCCAAACAATACATAGTAATATACTGCGATATTGACCTACATAAGCTACCATTCAAAAGTTTGGGGTCAGGTAAGACGCTTTAATGTTTTTGATCTTTTGCACATCAAGGCTGCATTTATTTGATCAAAAATACAGTAAAACAGTAATACTGTGAAATATCTCTGCAATTTAAAATAACTGTTCTGCCTAATATACAGAATATGTATAAAAAAGATTTTTGTAACAATATAAAAGTTACTTTATATTTGAATTTTGATCATTTCAACGTATCATTGCAGAATAAATTTATGCATTTCTTTTTTTTCTAAATCATACCGACCCCAAATTTCTGAATGGTAGTGTATGTTTTATACTTTATGCAAAATATGCTGTCAACACCATTTCATGACTTTAAAAACTCACTATGTTTGACAATGTGATGCATGGTGTCCTGGAGGTGTGACCACAGCAAAACCATTCTAAGGATGAGTCAGCAAAACAAGGAGTGAGAATCTTTGTGGTTATAGGAGAAGGAATTTTGGACAATAGGAAACTCACCCTTAACTCTCCTCTAGCCACACGCAGAGCCAGCTCAATCACACCGCCGACTGCCATCTTCCGTGCTGCTGTACTGCAGAAATTATTTGAAGATTTTGTTTTTGAGGGCCCAGTATAATGAAAAATATGTTGTGCTGAATGAACTGACAGTAGTTCCTCAAAAGTGGCCAGCCTGCCTTTAACCCACTAAAACACAAGTACACACACACATGAATGTAACTTCTCACCACTGCAATAATAGTTACAGCTATATGATTAGTTCATCATTACTTACCTTACACCGATCCCTGAGGCCACACTGTTGCAATCTTGACCAGATACTTGTAATTCTGTCATCATGTTCCCGGTGAAAGCTGATATCTCCACAGTCACACTCATGATTCAGCATCTGAAAGTCATACACCAAACCTACACACACACACACACACAGGTTTGCTTTGCTGTCTTAGTGAGGTCACCTAACCCAACCCCTACTCATAAAGCTACCCATCACAGAAACATCATTAGATTTAAATAAAAACCTCTTTTGGCTGAGAAAAAAATAGTGAGGACCAATCAATGTATTTCACAATATAAGTGAGGACACACACACACACACATAAAATACCTTATTATATTAAATTATATTTTACTAAAATGCTTTTAACCCTTTGATGCACAAGCTATGAAAACCCCTTCTACTGCGCAACATGGGTCAAAAATGACCCGTATTCATTTCCTATGTAATTTCAATCATGGTTGAGTGTTTCTTTGCTGAATCTTTGAAAGAAATGTATTTTATCGTTAATTTATTCCAGGTATTCCTTAAATATCTTGTTTTTGATTGACAAAAATCATTATGTTCATTTTTTCTTTCTTACTTTATAAACAAACACAGTTTTTGTCTGTCTACATCAATTTTACACACATGGGTCAAAAATGACCCGTATTCATTTCCTATGTAATTTCAGTCATGACTGAGTGTTTCTTCGCTGAATCTTTGAAAGAAATTTATTTTATCATTTATTTATTTCAGGTATTACTTAAATATCTTGTTTTTGATTTTCTACAAATAATTATGTTTATTTTTCTTTCTTACTTTATAAACAAACACAGTTTCTACATCAATTTTACACACATGGGTCAAAAATGACCCGTATTCATTTCCTATGTAATTTCAGTCATGACTAAGTGTTTCTTCGCTGAATCTTTGAAAGAAATGTATTTTGCCATTTATTTATTCCAGGTATTCCTTAAATATCTTGTTTTTGATTTTAACAAATCATTGTGTTTATTTTTTCTTTCTTTTTTTCATAAACAAACACAGGTTTTGTATTTCTACATCAATTTTACACACATGGGTCAAAAATTACCCATATAGAAACCTTTGCAAATTTTCGCAAGAAGGAACATATTTACTGCAGACAACTGTTCATCCGCCACACATTTCATGTCTCAACATGGCTGCTTTTGTATATTTGATGGATGAAAGACATATTATATTTCATATAATAGGCTGTATATTATATTTCATAATTTGTATTTTTTGTCATAAACCAATGCTACTGGTCACCTTTTACATCTATCAGTGTTCCTGAAAAGTAACAGTTTTGAACAAGGTTTCTGTCCAACAGGGAAAATATATAATAAGTGTATCGATCAACAGTGATTTTGAATTTCTTTATCTAGAGTGTTAATGGCTGGTCCTCAACAGAACTGAGGTGGATGATGACATCACTGTAAAAAAAGCTGAAAGTGTACTTTGCGAACAGTCAAACGCAATTTAAATGTGTATGTGCAGGGTTGCACATACACAGTTACAGAAATCCGCTGGAAATTATAAAAAGTTACAAAAATCTGTATGCTGACCCTCACGTACACATAAAAAGTGAAGTATACGTTGGCCTTTAGAAAGGTAATGACACACACATTCAAAAAAATTCATTCAAAAAGAAAGGAAAAATTAAAATAAGGATTTGGTTATTGAGTAATAGATGGAATAATGAATGATAAAATTAATTTATTGTAATATATGCGATATAGAAAATAACTAATTCGGGTCACTTTTGTATTTGTCCAAAACTGTTACATTTCAGGAACGCTGACAGACATAAAGGATGACCAATTGCATCGATTTATGACAAAAAATTAAAAATTATGAAATATATAGCCTAATATATTAAATATAATAAGACTTACATCCATCAAATATACAAAAGTAGCCTAGTTAAGATGTAAAATGTGTGGCAGATGAACAGTTGTCTGCAGTAAATATGTTCCTACTTGCAAAAATTTGCAAATCTTAAAGATTTCTATATGGGTCATTTTTGACCCATGTGTGTAAAATTGATGTAGAAACTGTGTTTGTTTATAAAGTAAGAAAGAAAAATAAACATAATTATTTGTAGAAAATCAAAAACAAGATATTTAAGTAATACCTGAAATAAATAAATGATAAAATAAATTTCTTTCAAAGATTCAGCGAAGAAACACTCAGTCATGACTGAAATTACATAGGAAATGAATACGGGTCATTTTTGACCCATGTGTGTAAAATTGATGTAGACAGACAAAAACTGTGTTTGTTTATAAAGTAAGAAAGAAAAAATGAACATAATGATTTTTTACAATCAAAAACAAGATATTTAAGGAATACCTGGAATAAATGAATGATAAAATACATTTCTTTTAAAGATTCAGCAAAGAAACACTCAACCATGATTGAAATTACATAGGAAATGAATACGGGTCATTTTTGACCCATGTTGCGCATTAGAAGGGTAGTGATACAAAAATGATTTTTATTAAAAAAGTAAGAAAGAAAAAATTAAAATGAGGATTTGTGATGATCAAAAACAAGTTAATTGAGGAATATCTGGAATACTGAATGATTAAAATAATTTCTTGCAAAGATATAGAAAATAAAAACTCAGCCGGGTCATTTTTGACCCATGTTGTGCATCAAAGGGTTAATTAAATATTTTATATTATTACAATGATGAAACTGTGCTAAAAGTTTTGTGAAGGAGGCCCACTGGGAGCTTCTGAGCTATGTTTATAAACCCTACAATATAGTGGTTTTCTATTTGCATAACAGTGACTATAAAATATGTATTTTAGGTATGGGAATGGCATATTTTGATTTTTGATTTTTGGGATATGGTCATTGGCCCTGTTTTTGATTGTTACGCAGACCCTGTGAATAGGCTTGAGAGGGTCAAACAGGATTGACTAGAGTGAAAGGGCCCTATTTTACCGATCTAAGTGCATGGTCTAAAGTGCACGGTGCAAGTCAGTTAAGGCGTGTCTGAATTCACTTTTGCTAGTTTAAGGACGAGAAAAATGGTTGGCATGCCCAGCGTTTTCAGTTGCCTCAAAATAGTAACGTGCCAACAATGAACCTAAAAACACCTCGTTTTCAGACCAGCACACCCATGGGCACACAAATGGGTGCAAGTGCATTTACTATTTCTTTGTGCAGAAAGTGAAAATGATAACTGCATTGGGCTGAAAAAACTAGCAAAAAACACTTGCGTCACGCCTGGCGCCGCATTGAGCCGGCTGTATGATAAGGCCCAAATACTGCCTTGCTTGAGAAGGAAATACTTCTTAGCAAACTTTTAGTCACAATGGTGTAAACAGGTATTGTTCCCGGGTGAATTCAAAGATTAAATGTTTAGTGGGTGTTACTGTTATTTTCAGTTTCCAAAGAAGGATCGTAAATTTGGAGAGAATGCCGCAATGGAAAATCTGATTAACCTCCATGTTTGGAGTCATCATTTCAAACTGGATGACTACTAACACAGTGTTTGAGCCCATTCCATCAGTTAATTCGGAAGAAAAGGAACAAGCTGCACCTTCTGCCCAACCCCGCTATGCAAAACATTGTCGCGTACAGGTAAGAAAGCTGTTTCGCTACTGTTCCATTTTTACCATAATGCTGTTTAAAGAGTAGACAAATTACGATACAATTTTTAATGATAAACCTACTCTGACAATAGCTGTTTTGTTGATCCAACTGTTCGTAGGCAGGGATACAAAAATGTGGAAGTATTAGTCTGTAGTTTTCGCAAAAGACCTGGAGCGGTTAAAGGTAACACAAATAAAGGGTAAACTTTATTCATTTACATATACTACTGACATTGTAACAATACAAAGCGGGTTGAAAACTGGCAAACTTACACTTTAATATTAAAGGAACACTCCACTTTTTTTGAAAATAGGCTAATTTTCCACCTCCCCTAGAGTTAAACAGTTGAGTTTTACCGTTTTTGAATCCATTCAGCCGATCTCCGGTTCTGGCGGTACCACTTTTAGCAAAGCTTAGCATAGTTCATTGAATCTGATTAGACCGTTAGCATTGCGCTTAAAAATGACCAAAGAGTTTTGATATTTTTCCTATTTAAAACTTGACTCTTCTGTAGTGAAATCGTGTACTAAGACCGAGGGAAAATAAAAAGTTGTGATTTTCTAGGCTGATATGGCTAGGAACTATACTCTCATTCCGGCGTAATAATCAAGGAACTTTGCTGCCGTTCCATGGGTGCAGCAGTGCAATGATATTACGCAGCGCCTGTGAGCCCCTGCTTGCACAGGGAACGTGCCTTGCAACCATGGAGACGTTTGTGAGAGAGACGCTGCGTAATATCATTGCACTAAAACTTAGCCTAAAAAATTAGCCTATTTTCAAAAAAAGTGGACTGTTCCTTTAACTTTTAGTACTTAGAATATAATGTTTGGTAGTTAGCATGTCACCCTTTTTTATGACAGTAGTGCTTGAGCTGCATGATCACAAGTTTGTCTAAATCTTGCTAATCTTGTGCTTCAATGGAAGCTAGAACATCTGACCATCTGTACAAAGGAATTCACATGCTCAATGACACAAATTTACTTATTTGATTAGTGACCTTTAAATTATGCAAAAACATTTATATATTTATTTTTTGTATGTGAAATATGTTTCGATTTTAAACACCCAAAATTATTTTTTCTAGGACATTTTCCAGAATTAAGCAGATGTTCTGTTGTGACATGCTCTTTCCTCCTACCTGTGGTGTAGTTTGGTTTGCTCCTGACATGCCGGGCCAGAGGTGAGGTTAAATGTGAAGGCAGCCTTCCGTCAAAAGTGCCTGGAGAGGAATGTACACGTGTAAGGTTCCGGTGATATTTTTTGTTTCGCCAATCCCGATATTCTCCACTGTGCTGTTCTCCCAATTGATTACTACCACAGTTATCAAGCTGGGATTGAGATGGAATGTGCACTGCCTCTCTTGCTTCTTCTCTGTCCGTTGCCAGTTCTCCAGGAGATACGGGCCACACTGAGCGAACGGGTACCTTACAAAGAGATAAGGCGTGTGAAAAAGAACTCTGTGTGTTTGCATGCAAAAAAAAAAAAAAAAGTGCATTTGTCTCACCTTTTTTGGAGTGCGGTGCTGGAATGTCTCCTGTGGCAACTGCTGATGGTACATGTGGTGTGGAAACATAAGAGTCTGAGTGTGTATGTGCGTATAATGCTGTATATGAGAAGGTGCCGACTGGGATTTGCACAAAGGCCTATGAGGCATCACCGCCCATTGCTCAGGAACTGTGGGAGAGAAAGTGCAAATTACACAAACCATTTCTTTACACTGATTTTTTGCTCTTAAGATCAGTGAGTGTGTGTGTTACCTGTAAGAAAATGTGGATGCAAGGTAAAGACTTGTGTGTGCAGTGGCTGAAAAACAGGGGCAGGACATCTAGACCATAAGATGTGGTTCTGAATGTCAATGTGTAGAGATTCACCCTGAGGAAATAGCTAAAATCAGCAGGTGCGGGCTTAGCGTAGCATTACCTACTAAAGTTACTGTTCAAAAATTTGGGTCAATGCTGAACTTTTTTCAACACTGATAATAATAAGAAATGTTTCATGATCACCAAATTAGCATAGAATGATTTCAGAAGGATCATGTGACTCTGAAGTGTGGAGTAATGATTGCTGAAAATTCAACTTTGCCATAAGAGGAATAAATTACATTTTAAAATATAAAATATATTTAATATTCATTTCTATAAACTTTAATAAAAGTTTTCCTTCAATTTAAAAAAGAATTGTTATGCAGCTTTACAACAATTAAAGATGAATTATTTTGGAACCAGTGACAGACCTTGTGTGGTGATGCACTACAGGTTTGTGGCTCTTGACGGCTCATCCTTTTATTTGGTGATGAACTTCTCTTAAACGCTGAAACAGAACTGGAAGATAGCACTACAAAATGCAAACAGCTGGTCACTACAGAATCATGAAGCAAAATTACAACAATATTCACTGCAAAATGTATTATATCTTTGCTTTTTTATATATAATAGAAATGAAAAATATGACAGTATTGAACAGCAATACACACACCCATAGAGATGCTGTCAGATGCTCTGACAGCAGGGGGCGCACTGGTTTTACGCAGCAGGGGGTTCTGTCTTGAGTTTACACTTCTCTTTGGTCGCAGCTTCAGAATTGGCTCTGAGGCTTGTCACAAACATGCACACACACAAATTTAAGACTACATTCATTATATAATTTTTAGGGAGGTAAAAAAGCTCTTTGATTTTTGCTTATTTGAAGCTCAAATGTTTGTGTGAATGTGTACATGTGTCACCTGTTCTTCTTAACGGACTTTCCTCCTCAAAATAAGTATCTGGTATATCGGATGCACACAGCTGGTGTGGATCTTGACTTCCAGATTCCCTGAACAGAAAAAAAGAAAACAAACTCCAATTCCATGATTAAAATGCAACCTATATATATATATATATACAGTTGATGTCAGAATTATGGACCCCCTTATTAAATATGAGCAAAGACAGCTGTGAAAAAAATCTGCATTGTTTTGATCTTTCATTCAAATCTAACAAAAATCTAACATTTCACTTAAGTGAAACAATTGAAAGTAGGGGGAAACTACATTATGAAATGTTTTTTCCCAATACATGTTGGCCACAATTAATAGCACCCCTAGAAATTCTGATGAGTAAAAATAGTATATTCCCATTTATATTTACTTTTTTTTTTTTTAGCACACCAGGGTGACTAGGAACATGAAATTGTCCAGCCATGACCTCCTGTTTCACAGGAGTATAAATGTATGGTAACACAAAGGCCAAATTCTGTTAATAATCCATCACAATATTCACCAAAGAATATAATTCTGTCATGCCAACTCTTGAAGTGTTTGGCATGGTAATGGATATGACAATGTTGATATGTATGGCCTTGGAAACTGCTACAGCAAATGCTGACCAAGTATTTGAAGGCTGAGCAGCAAGCTCATTGGCTATATCATCTGTATCCTATAGAGAATGATATGATTCCAAGAAGATCGAGTTATCAGACCTATCAGCTTGTGCCACCTAGAGTTTCATGTCAAAACTTTGTGCAGCAAAAGATTGTTGAGCTTTACAAAATAATAATAATAATAATAATAAAATTGGCTGTAAGAAAATAACATTAAAATGTCCAACATCAGGGCAATAATTATTTCCAATCAACTGGAAATGTTACAAATCTGCCTGGAAGAGGACGTGTCTATATTGTCTTAATGCGCGGTGAGGAGCATAGTTTGAGTGGCCAAAGTCTCTCCAAGGATCACAGCTGAAGAATTGCAGAAATTAGTTGAGTATTGGGGTCAGAAACCCTCAAAACAAATATATCAAACATCATATAAAAGTTAAACAACAAATACATCACCACAAGTTGTTTGGGAGGGTTTCAAGAAAAAAAAAAAGAAATCCTCTGCTCTCATCCAAAAACAAACTCCAGCATATTCAGTTGCCAGACATTACTGGAATTTCAAACGGGACAGGGTTCTATGGTCAGATGAAACTGAAAATTTTTCTATTTTTCTGCCAGAGCACCTGGACATCTTGTTCAGATAAATGGCACCATGGATTCGATAAAATACCAAAAGATAAAAAATCAAAACCTGACTGCCCTGCTAGAAATCTTATAATGGGATGAGGTTGGATCTTCCATCAAGACGATCCAAAACAAACATCAAAATCATCACAAAAACTGGTCACTGAGCACAGAATAAAAGTTCTGCCATGGCCATCCCAGTCTGCTGACCTGAATCCTATAGAAAATAAGTGAGGTGATCTTCAACCTCATTAGGAGAAGACTCAGAGCTGTTATCTTGGCAAATGGAGGTTGCAAAAAGTATTGAAAAAAGGGGGCCTAATTGTGGCCAATGTGTATTAGAGAAAAACATCTATTTCATAATGAGATTTTTTCCCGCATTTTTTTTGTTTTGTTCTAAACTTCAATGAAAATTTAGATTTTTGTGATTTTTTTCTGAATGAAAGATCAAAAAGATAAACAATGCAGATTTATTTTCACAGCCGCCTCTGCTCATATTTACCAAGGGGACCAATATTTCTGACCACAGTAAGGAGTAAGGTGACAGTAAGGGCAGGTTTTTATTGTTTGTAACCTTTGCAGCTTTTTACGAATATGCTGATTTAGAATTTGTTTCACCCAGGGACTGGCAACGGCACCTGCCAATCACAACAATCATCAAATCAGACCAGACCAGGGAATTGTTTTTAGAAACACCATACAACAGGGTCAGAAATTAACGTCTTGGTGAAAAATGCAGATATTAAAGTGTTATATTAAAACGTGAAATGTCAGAGCAAAAAACGCTGTATGGTGAACTCCAGTGTTTGTTTATCTGACATTTGAAAAATTTCATAATAATCTATTCTAGGCCCATATGATTTCAGACACTGTAGTAAGCATTTCAGCTGCTATTTAATTAGTTTTGGCTATAAATGGACAACCCACTGTTATATAAAGTAAAAAATGCCCCTGAAAATCAATCCAAGGCCAAATCCAGCCAAATATCAATCCTTAACAACAACAAAAGTTAATTTCTGACACTGTAATACAATAAAAAAGTATTATATGTAAAAAAACAAAAAAAAAAAACAAACAAAACAAGCATACTCTCTTCACTCTTCTTTTTATTCAAAGGCTGTTTAAATTGCTGTTTTCCCACTTGTGCGCTCTCCCTCCCTCTCTCCAGTTTCCTGTGTGGATGTTGAGACATCTGTGTAATGAGGATGAGACAGAATATCAGTTCTGAAACTGGAATATTGTATTCCAATGGTTCCAGAGCAGGCTGCAGAGTTCCAAAATTACACTGCAGTATGCATGCTAACCAGGGGCTTTAACAGTGGGGGTCTATGAAGATAATATCTATATCACAAATGTAACTGTATAAAGTTTGTTAAATAAGATTCGGATGTTGCAAGTGGATTATTATCATATGTTTCAATGCCACTACCTGGACATGAAGCATCCCAAATGCATGCATTTGACTGAAGCAGAAATGAACAAAGATCCTTCTCACAAAATGCCACTAATTATGATTTATTATAAGAAATAATAATTGCATTGTTTGTGTGTCAGAAACAGAATATAACTTTTACTCAGATATTACATTTACTTTAATTAAATTGAATTAAATGTAATGTAGAATGCACAAAATGGGACGATGTATAAAAACTTTCTCATATTTTTTGCCAGTGTATAAGCTGACATTTAACAACCGTGATTGCAAGTAACACAAACACATAGTCTGTTATGTTTGTTTAATGAGTCTATTTTATTTATCAATTAAATATCTCTTAATAATTACATTTTTGAATGAAGAGATAAAGATTTCAAACCAACTTGTTTCAGAGAATGGTGCAAAAAAAGTTACTGAGTTACAGTTTTTTAGCCAAAAAGTATCACAACCCTCCTTACTCCAATGGGTTCAGCAATGAAGGGCTTACTTTACCCCCCAACCCCCACCCCAAAACAAAACAAAAAACAATACAGTTAAAATTAGTTCACAACAGTTCCCCTAATGTAAGAAGACATTAAATGTCTTCTCACTTTTCAGTTTCTGTAGTGTCCTTCTATGTAGTTTTTTTTTTTTATGAACTCAACACATACCGAAACATCATTACCATTTCGTTGTAAGCTACCGCAGAAACCATGTTGCACTCAATCTGGGCTGGATCACTATGGTAACCCTCCAGCTGACGAGGAAGTGCTCTATTAAAACGCACATTGAAGAAACCCATCCACTTCCTGAAGCTAAAATTAGAATTGTTTGTCTGATTTAGGGGTGATTTATGCAAGTATGGTATGCTATTCTCATCCTACAATTTGCCTGACCTATATGGCTCTTTTTCAGTCAAGATGACAAAATCATCCCAATGCAGAACAATCTTAAAGTCTAACTTCCAAAAGTTCTGGTTGATTTTTGCAGCTTAAAATCTTTTATTTATTCATCCATTATGATTTAAGAATGAACAAAACCAGCTGAAGGACCAACAAGTGCAAAACTCGCACTTTAAGGCTTTCAAGCATTTGTGAAGTCATGCACATAAATAGCAGGCGAGGTGATTGCCATGCTTGTGTGTATATTTTTTTTGCTAGTCATGATGACCGCTAATTCTACACTAAAGAAACCAAATAATCATACTCAAAAAGACTCAACGTTTCTTTTTTGTAAACTGACCAATAGTTACATCCAAAATGGAATGCTACATTACACTTCAATCTTTGATCACAGATGTCATTTTATTTGACCTATTAAGCTACAGGAAGCATGTGAAGTAGCAGCTCATAGTGCAAAATTTCAGTAGTCTATATGGTAACTGAACAAAGCAAATAAAGTTTAAACACATGTAGATCTCTTACCTGTCACGTCTACATAGCTTTTCCACCTCTAATATGTTTCCAGGCATCAAGTGCTCATCTAAAAATGACACATAACATGCATTTGCACTCTCTGGTTGGCCACTTCACAGAATGAAAAGCAGATCTGAATTCAAACCACCTGCAGGCGACACTAGCCCTCAACTACAGCGAGCTCCAAAGGTGTGATTTCGCTGAGTGATATCTAGTTACATTTATGTTCACACTGCCAACTCTGAAGCCCCTCCTGTTGAGCTTCCTCTCTTCTCACTACATCAACAGTTGTTTGCTTCTCTCTATAACAAATCTATCGATCATTTCATTTAGAATCCCTAAGCTGTGCATGCAAATGATGGATATCTTAAATGTTTGCAATAACCACAATGTAGCATGCATAATGGTTTACCCCCAGAGTCACGTAAAGGAAGAGTGTGTATTTGAAAGATAAGGAAGGCAGGGCACACGCTATTATCTGGTGCCACACTTACCATCTAATGTACAGTAAAAGGTTATTCTGGGATGGAAAGTCTAAAGACATTCAAGTGAGAAAAAAAATTGAGGTACAATACAAGCAATTAATTAATTTTTTTTTTTTTTTTTACCAAATCGCTAATTATATAAGATCCATAAGATGATTTACAACAGGAGGGACCACAGTGATAATTGTAACATGGATTAGTTGTCCCAAAATGTCAAGCAAAACACAAACATGTTGGTTCCATTATATGAGTACATCTCATAGG
This sequence comes from Chanodichthys erythropterus, assembly GCF_024489055.1. NCBI lineage: Eukaryota > Metazoa > Chordata > Actinopteri > Cypriniformes > Xenocyprididae > Chanodichthys > Chanodichthys erythropterus. The sequence continues at coordinate 25,355,448 of NC_090241.1, forward strand.
CACAATGGCTTATATATACTGCACAGAAGTTCTGACATTGGCTAAGCACAAACCCACACAAACCTGTTGATATAAGAAGATTTAATGCAAAACATGCTTTGGCTAATTTAGGAACTTCTCATATAGTGAGGACCACTTCAAATGCCCTCACGGCGACTTGTTTTATTGTATTTATGAAGACATTTTCAAAAATCTGGAACTCACAAACGCACCCAAATGCAGTCAACCTTTTGACTGTCATTCTTTTCATCCATTCACTGTCCATTATTATTTGCAAATTGCAATTAGACAAAAAGTGTTGCAACCATCCTGGGCTGCATTTCTTAAAAGCCTAGATTGTAGAAGCATTGGCACCAATGGTCTCTACGATCAACTTAGCTCATGATGCTTTTGAAAAACACAGCCCCGGTCTCCCTTACAACCAAACATATTGTAAAAAAAATTTGCTTAGAAGGTTACAAAAACTATTCCTGTCGCTTCATAACATTAAGGTTGAACCACTTTAGTCACATGGACTATTTTAACAATGTCTTTACTTTCTGGGCCTTAATAAATCTGTTGCAGTCTATTGGAAGTCAGAAAGCTCTTGGATTTCATCAAAAAAATATCTTAATTTGTGTTCCGAAGATGAACGAAGGTCCAACAGGTTTGGAACGACATGAGGGTGAGTAATTAGAGTAATTAATAACAGAATTTATTTTTAGGTGAACTAACCCTGAGATATGCAGGCTATATCCTACTAAAAGAGAGGAGATCTTAATAGTGGGAAAATACAAATTAGTTAATCTGCTTGTCTTTATTTTACCCTTGATTCACCTTCTTATTCTTCACCTAACTTATTCTTTTTGTCCTTTCTAAGCTGGTTAATTGGCTGATATATGAGACAGTTTGCAAGTAATGTAGAAGTTGTTGGTGGTTCTGTGGCTTTTTAATCAGTTGTCACCGCTGCATTTGCACTGGCATCAAAAGAATGATTTCCTTTATATAATCCCTATAATCACTAACTATTTGTTATCAACTCTGCATGATGATATTAAATGGCCCTCCAATTTGTACATTGGAGCTCAACATGCATATAGTGTTCCTGTGTGAATATGTGTCTGTGTTTGGTTTTGCACCTGCTCTACCGCTTTACAGGAAACTTTGACCTCACCCCCCTTCACTGAGACTTTCTCATTCTCTGTTTGTGCTCTCTATCCAGGTTTGTCTCTGCAGATACCTGGGCTCTTTGCTGAGACAGCAGCGAGGACAATGTGGTTTTACTCAGAAACAGATGCGAGAAGGCTGCCCCATATAAGAACCACCCCAGGCCACTTGCACAACCACCTGCAAATGCATCCCCAAACTCACTTTCAAAACCGAGCCCATGAGTGTCCATCATGTTCTGAAAGTAAAAAAAAACTATTTTGTAAGCCGTTCCAGTAAATACCTGTGCTGACCTCACCGCATTCCTTTCCATTTGCCCAGATCTGTGTATCTGTGACTGTGTTTGAATGACATTTCACTGACACACTGACATTCTGAGCATGAGCTAAACTGAGGAGGCACGATGCAGTGGGGGTTTTCCACTCGATGTGTGGGACGATTGACTTTAATAGCTCTATATTGACTTATCCTGTATTTACTAATTTTACATACAAGCCTACACTGACACAACCAAGATTAACTAAATTGGCCTTCTCATGGTTATATAACATTAATATAAGGTTGTTTCAAGACAGCATATCATTATATTTCATTATAACTAATTAAAGTTTAGCCTGTATGCTTTAAGCACATACTAACGTTTGAACTTGTTGCCCTGGTTGGATGTTATGAAACACTACAATGATCTGAAGTGCTTTGTGTGAGATGGCTTGAATCAGAGTCAAATGGCATTTATTTATTTATAAAATTTGTACAGTACTTTTAAATAATGTAATTTGTTACATTTATATACCGCTTTTCACAGCACTCAAATCGCTTTACATATGAAAGAGGGGAATCTCCTCAACCACTACCAATGTGCAGCATTCACCTGGATGATGCAATGGCAGCCATATTGCACCAGAATGCTCACCACACACCAGCTTATTGGTGGAGAGTGATGAAGCCAATCAGGTGGGGATGATTAGGAGGCCATGATGATGGACAGAGACCAATGAGCAAATTTGGCCAGGATTCTGGGGTTACATCCTTACTCCCCTACATCCCCTACTGGGATTTTTCCACAGAGAGTCAGGACTTGAGTTTAACATCTCATTTGAAGGATGGACCTTTACGTTAAAGGAGCTTTTTATGGGATGGGACAATATATAGAACGGGCAGAAGCAAAGAAAGAGGGGACAGGAATGGGAAAGGAGTCATCTTCATTTATATAGCGCTTTTCACAATACAGATTGTTTCAAAGCAGCTTCACAGTGATAATAGGAAAATTAATTAATAGATTGTTTTGGCTTTACAGCTGCTCTAAGAAAATATTATTTTCAAGCTAAAGTAGGTTTTTGACTGAATAACTTCCATTTTAAAAATTGTTAATTATTAACTTAGGGGCCGCTTAAATGACACCTTTCCTACTAAAAACCGAAGACCTTTAATGCATTCTTGTCGTTCATTTACGCGTTTGAATGTGTATGTGTGCAGACGCTTGGTCTTTTTACAAAGTGACATCGCCCAATTACTTGTATGGTCTGCATAATACAGAAAAATTAGTTGTGTCTGCGGACCTATGCGAACTGGAATAATTTTGATAATGTTTTATCTATACATAGGGAAAGGAAAGGGAAGGAAGCCTTCGCAGGGGATAGTTAAGTTGATGCTTCAGGGCTGCGTTTTTGTCGTAAAGGTCCGTGGAAAAGACCACAAGCCGAGGCTCAAACTTGGGTTGCCCGAAGAACAACTGCTCTACATGTCAGATTGAAGGACACATTGCTCTCGGCAATTTTGAAGACAATTACGCACATTTCACTCATTATCTCATTATCGTAATGCCTGTGTGTGGTTTTTAAAAATATTTAAAAAGTATTTATGCATTATTATGGTGGTGTTTGTATTTGTATTTTCAATGCTGATTAAAAAAAGAATGTTTATTTTATAGTATGAACTAAAAATGATTAAATCACTTAAAAATGATTATATAAAACAGAATTATATTTCAGATCTAGTAGGCCTATTCACATAAAGAATTTCACTAAAACAAATCCTATAAAAATTTAAGTGAAATTATTTCATTAAATAGTTGATGCCAATACTTCAGTAGGACTTCAGTTGGCTCAAAAACACTGTCCCAAATGTAATGATTAAAAGTCAACAGAATGTAGACTGTGTTTTAGGCAAACACCTGGTTTGAAACACTTACAGTAAAGCTAACCAAATTCTCAGTAGGCAGTTGATCTTCACCAGGAAACTCATATTAGCTAGGGCACGCTTCCAAGGCAACACCCACAGTATTAATACCCAGACAGAAATAGAGAAGGGACAGGAGTTGATAAGACAGCCATTAATATTTCGGCTTTTATGCAACTTTATCTAAAAAAGACATGCTGCACCCCACCCCAATTGAGAACCATGTTTATACATTAAAACACACACACACCACTACTCTTTAAGGTCAGCATGCCCAAGACAAGTTCTATTCTGCATATTTTAACACAGACGGTTATATTTTCTTAATATACAGAGTTGGGTGTTATGCATTGCAAATTAATGACTGTAATTTAATTACTTTTTTCTTGAAAATGTAAAGAAAGGGATTACTCTAAATGTTTCTGTAATTTAATTACAGTTACTTCTGATGTAATTACATTAATTACTGTTAATTATAGAACAATTCTATATAAAACAATAGTGGATTTAACATAAAAATTTTATGTTTAATGTTAAAATGTACGTTTTTAACGTAACCTTCTCCCTTTAAATACTTTAGTCTGTTCATGAATAATTTATGTAATTTATTAATATGCTTTAATTTATATGCAAGAATTAAAAGAGCCGTTTCATGTCTGTTCATAGTAATTAGTAATGAAATACTAAGTTGATTAGAGTTGATGAAATAATAAGTAATCTAATTACACTATTGAAGATGTAATTAGTAGCTAGTAATTAATTTTTTTAATACTTTTTTAGTGTAACTTACACAAATATATATATGTAAACCAGAAGAAAAACAAACATACATTGGGTTACATTAAGCTTAGATTAAACTAAGTTAAAGTAGATTTCAAACAAAACATTGCACTGAATCACGAAAAGCATATTTTCATTTCGACAAGTCTGCACAATGATATTGACGCAATGTTTTTATATGTTGTCATTGTATAAACCTTTTTAATTACAGTTTTTGCTGACCAAAACAATGGTTTGATCGTTTTGCTTTCAATTGATTTAGTTTTTTGTTACAAAATTCAGTCCATAAAATGTTACTAAAAAGGTTAAGCATAAGATACGATTAATAAACAGCTCATCAAACACCTCTGTAATTTTGTTCCTCAGATTTTAGGCATATTATATATGTGAAGGATCTAAAGTGGCTTAAAAGGTCAAATGCAAAGGTCATTCTCATGCAAGCCTTAAATAGGGTTTATGAAAGCACTAGAAGTCACCAAAGTGTCAAGCTATGATGCTTGCAGGTGGGAGAAGTATTTTAAACACTCTGAAAGTGTTCTTTCAAAGTGTTCATCTTGATGATGATTTAAGGCTTCCTGTGTGAAGACTCAAGAAAGGCCTGGAGCAGTGGTCTCAAACTCAATTCTTGGAGGGCCACAGCTCTGCACAGTTTAGCTCCAACCAGCTCCAACTCACACCTGTTTGGAAGTTTCTAGTAATCCTGAAGACCTTGATTAGCTGGATCAGGTGTGTTTGATTAGGGTTGGAGCAAAACTGTGCAGAGCTGTGGCCCTCCAGGAATTGAGTTTGAGACCACTGGCCTGGAGAGATGTAGAAAAGGCCTGTCTCTGATTTTGGAGACAGTTTGAAATCCACCACCCATCACATAGCTTCACTGACTTTGGTTCAGTCTCCCCTCCCTTCTTCTCATGGGTTTGGGGTAACGACCAACAATCTACTCTGTGGCACAAGGCACCTTATCTCCTGTTCCCCGCATGGCAACGAAAATCAACCTACGCTCTGCTAACGTTCATCTTGTGACTGTGCGCCCTGATAAACTCCATTCTCTCCTTATTCTCTCTCACACCCACACTCACCACAATGAGATGAAGGTACTCAGTCAGCTGTGGAAAAAAAACATGTCTGCACTGTATTAGATATCTGAGAGGAGCTCAAAAGATGAGATCTACCACTCACAGCCACAAACAAACACTCAAATTTCAATCCCAGCAATCCCACACCCATCCAGCCAATATTTTTTGAGGATCTACTCTCATAGATCCCATTTCCTCAAAAAGAAAGCAACTTGAAGACATACACTATGTCTGAATTATACGTACTTCCATACACATTCATACTACACACATATATAGTATATAGCATGTGTATAGTATGAATGTACTATATTTGTCATGTTTTCATTCACTGTCATTCACAGATCCTCTCTTTTGGCCTCATGGGATAGTAATGTGTCCATTGGATGCTCACTTCAGAAGCAGTAGTCATCCGGGTACTTTTTCGAATTCGATTAACAGATACAACATTATTTTGCCGATTACCTTGATACATCTGCCATATTGGAAATTTATGTCACGAGCCTCCTAAACACAGAAACGTGAATTGACAGTCTCTTCCAAACAATTTTCACAAGATTTGTTTTTTCATTCTGCATATTCCAGATAACATAGCTACAACTCAAAATTAAAATGAATGCTAGTGACTAACTAATACTTATTAAAACTAGTGTTCATAAACGCAACAGATTAGAAAAGGTAACGCAAAATATGTATTAATTTTCTTTCCAAATTAGAGTATATAGAACCATCATTTTTTCAATATATAGGCCACCTTCACACCGTCAGTTTTTGGGATTGACAACCACATTTACTTACAGGTGTGAGTCTCGAAATGTCCCATTACCACAGCAACTTGCAGTATCATCTGAAACACTGTATGAACGTGCAACGAGAGTCAAGCCCATATTCTCTTACTAGTAACCATAACGACAGTGACCAACGTAAGATGGCGACGTCCATAAAACTGAAAAGTCTCATCACTTTTGTCCTATTTCAAAACACTGTAGATTCGGAGCATAATGAATCAGTGTATCGAATCATGATTCAGATCACGTGTCAAACCGCCAAACTACTGAAATCACGTGACTTTGGCGCTCCGAACTGCGGATTTGACAAACTGATTCATTGCTTCGAATCTTCCTGAAGGTGTGTTTTGAAATCGGCCATCACTAATTAATTTATTTAGTTTTTTTTGGCGCACCAAAAATATTCTCGTTGCTTTATAATATTAATATTAAACCACTGTAGGCCTACTCACATGAACTGATTTAAATATGTTTTTAGTACCTTTATGGATCTTAGAGAGGAAGTGTCTTTGCTCCCTATGCAGGCCTCACTGAGCCATCGGATTTCAACAAAAATATCTCAATTTGCGTTTCGAGGATCTTACAGGTGTGGAACGTCATGAGCGTGAGTAATAAATGACAGATTTTTCATTTTTGGGTGAACTAACCCTTTCACCAACAGCAGCATGTAAACACGGGAGTGTAGTGTCCTTTGCGACGTCTCGCGCATGACACGGCATTTGAATTTGGAAAAGAAACACAAAACTGACGGGAGCCGCTCCGCCTCCGGTAGAAAACAGTGATTGGATCGAACTCCTTCAGATGACACACAGCTCATGTCTCTGTCACAGTAAGTTACCGAAAGCGAAACCACACACAAAACAACGGCTCTCTCGCACTGTATGACGTTACAGACAACTAGTTCCGTTCTGTTCCGTTCACACAGCGCGAAAATTCCGAGAATGCGGTTGTGAGTCTTGAAAATTTACGGACGTGATAGGTCAAAGAACACACTAACAAGAAGCGACACGAAATAGAACGTTCCATTGAAACACCGGCGCCCAGCAGCGGGCCTGCGTTTCCGCCATTTTGTGGTGACAGCAACTCCACTCCACTTTCTATGGCAATATCAGCTGCGTTGTTAAAAAATGTACATTAAAGCTAAAATCCAAACTGAATGATGACAACACAGAATAAAATACTATCACTTGATCATCAAATCCTTTTAACAGTTTATTTTACAGACTTTGTGTTTAAGTCTTCCACTTTTTTCAAAAAACTTTGCTCTCTAGAAACCCAGTCAGTTTGGGTTAAAATTATTTAAAAGATCAAAAGATTAAAAGCATTATAAACACTGAATTAATACCAACATATAAAATTAATTTAAGGACATGTATCATAAAAATTGAGAATGTTGGACAATAAATATGTAAATAACAGCTTGATTTTGCAGTGTTGTCTAATGTCCGTTAAAGCAAAAGTGTCCAAAAGTGTTAATTATGTGATAATGGACACAGCAGTGCATCTATTATAAGATCATTATGTTTGTAGCGTGATCCATTAAAACGTACAATTATTTAAATTCAGACCTAGATACTATTGTTAGCCTATTATTACTCCACTAGTAGGTCTGAAATATATTGTTCGCTGCAAACATGATCGATGATCTTAAATTTATTTATTATTAATTTACTATTAATAAATGTGTAACTTAAAGTTGCAAAAAATGGAAATATTCAAAGTAGGCTACCTCAGATGAATGGTTGGATTCCACAACTGGTAAAATAAAACATATATAAGAAAATACAACATTTACTGTAGGTGCCATAAAATTTTGGCTACTGGTGACAATTTAAAAAACTGTTCTATTGCGCTTCTGATTTGGCAGTGAAATTCGCCGATTTTGGGTGTATTAAGATGTGAAGGATTCTATGGTCCAGTATTTACCCAAAAATGATCAGACTGTTGCCTCTTGGGTTCTAAGCTGGTTTGGTTATAAAATGCCTAACATAAAATGTTCCTCACCCGTAAGACCTTCGTTAATCTTTGGAACACAAATTAAAATATTTTAGTTGAAACCTGATGGCTCCGTGAGGCCTTTATAGCCAGCAATGACATTTCCTCTTTCAAAATCCATAAAGGTATAACACATCTAAATCAGTTCATGTGAGTACAGTGGTTCAATATTAATATTATAAAGCGACGAGAATATTTTTGGTGTGCAAAAAAAAAACCCAATAATGGCCGATTTCAAAACACTGCTTCAGGAAGCATCAGAGCGTTATGAATCAGCGTGTGTCGAATCAACGGTTCGGAGCACTTAAGTCACGTGATTTCAGTCGTTGCCAGTTTGACACACGATCTGAATCAATATGCTGATTCATTGTGCTCCGATGCTTCCTGAAGCATTTTAGATCTATGTGTTTTTAGTACCTTTATGGATCTTGAGAGAGGAAATGTCATTGCTCCCTATGAAGGCCTCATGGAGCCATCGGATTTCAACTAAAATATTTTAATTAGTGTTCCGAAGATTAATGAAGATCTTACGGCATGAGGGTGAGTAATAAATGGCAGAATTTTCATTTTTTGGGTGAACTATAACCCTTTAAGGACTCAAAGGACTGACAACCATTTTCTGCTGCTGTGTGAAAGTATTCGAATCCATAATCTAAGCTTGTATTAACCATAGGTATTAACTGAGATAGGGCTACATTAAAGTAGCCTATAATATAACGGCCTTGTGGTAGAGCACTTCGTGAAGGGCCGAAGCTGCGTTCCCTTCCCGCTAAAACGCCGCAAGTGAATCCTACTTAGGCTATTGCAAAATGTTCATGCCTTCTCTTAAAAAGAAAACTTTTCTGTAGCCACGACAAACATTTTGAAGACTATCACACTGCCAATCAATTTATTATTTGTGTTATATTAATTATTAATAAGTCTATCCAGCATACTGAGAGGCCTCTTTTCTGTTGACGGCCATTCAAATATATCTACTGAGTCTGACCGTTTCAGGACGACAGCGCTGTCAGGGCCAGAGTTAATGCTGCTGTTGCTTTTATCTTTTTAATGTCGTGAAGTTACAGTAACATAGCTTAGCAGTTAGCAGCACACAGTTGAATATCAGCATAATCTGTTCCACAGGCCGATTGCCTCAGCGACAGTGTGTACAAAGTCTCCATCTAGTGGCCATAAACATGAAATGCAAGTGAGCTTAATATAGCCTACCTGGACAACTTTGTATTTTAAATGTAATATTACATGGGAGAAATTTGCTTTGACAAACAGGTTTGAGAATATTCTATGGGCCCTTTCTAAACATATGACATTACAAAATCGTTAATTTTGCTTGACACAGCCTACCCCACTCTCCCCTATATGACAGAAAATCAAAGTAACCAGCCTTTATTATTATATTCTTTTATTGATTTGTAAAACATTTGACCAATATTACATGAAATCAGGAACATGAATTTACAATACTTTATGATGAAAAAGAAAAAAAAACAGGCATTTTTAACAGTTTCATGAATGGTCATATTCAACTGGTTTTGTCCTGGTGAGCAGGCATACTACTGTTAGCCTGTAAACAGCTAGCATTTGCATTACAGTTTTCTTTATGGTACCCATTCACTCAGAGACAGAAGTGCTTCAGCACTTATGAGCCATTTAGTGCCACAAACTTTCTATTGATCTCCTGTCCTATGGTGCCCAGACAGAAGAGGAGAGGTAAAGAGCATGTCTCTCTTCATCAACTCTTTGTCACAGATGACCCTGTCATCAATTCAAATCCATCTTCTACTCCATTTTAGGATTGACCTGGCATGAGGTATTGACCATAGAGTGTATATATGCATTTTTGTACGAGGTAACGTTTGAGCATGTGTGATTCGCAGGGTAGATGATGTCCACTTGACAGATCACCGTTTAAAAAGAGAAAAAGAGAGAAGGCCATGCTCTGTCATGTTTTGTGTAATTGTTTTGCAGAGCAGCAAAATCCAACTGAGCAGTCAGAATAAAGAGGGGGAGGGGCCTGAGGATGGCCAACCAATCCCAGCAGCAACTGAACACTGTCAATCATGGAAGTGACCACGCCTTAACAGCTCTCAGCTTTCTTGTGAACGTGTAATGAACATGTTGTCTGTCTGTCTGTCCGTGTATGTCAATGTTTGAACGTGTTGGAGAAAGCTAAGGATACAAATACTGTACACGCAGATAATAGTTTAAAAAAATCTGATAAAACAACTGTTAAGGCGTCTTTGTTGTTAAGTGATATTCATACATGAGGTACTGGGTTGTCCATGTGAGCCACTGCACAGCAATAAATACAAACATGAATCATAAAAAAATACAAATCAAATGTGTCTGTTCCCCAGAGAGGTAGTTTGTTATGGTTACATTTTGGACTCAGAAAAGAGACCAACATCAATTTCCCCATCCTTCTCACGTCTCGCCATCATCATCATCATCATCATCAGCATCATCATCAACATGCATAATGTATTCTTGCAACGGTTTAAATATGACATGTTGTCCTGGTTTGTCTGATATAAATTTATGGTAACTGCTGCAGGGATATATTCTCACTCGTTCGTCACGAAATCAGAACAAAACAAATAAGTGAATGATTACAAAAATGCTCAAAACTGGAAGATTTCATTGTTTTCCAGTTTAAAATTGAGTGTACACCCTTATCCCACAAAGTACTGAGCAGCTTAGTATAGAGAGAAGGCATGAAGACGATAAAATAGACAGTTTGAAAGAGAGCAATAAGATAGTGAATATATATTCACTTGTTCTCTTTAAAACTTGTAGACAGTCTGAAAGAGAGCAATAAGATAGTGAATAATATTATATATATATATATATATATATATATATATATATATATATATATATATATATATATATATATATATATATATATATATATATATATATATAATTCACCTGCACTGGGCAGGAGGTTAGCATTCAGTCGTACTTTCCTATATTTGCATACCTACCTACCCAAACATACACACACAACCATCTGCCCTGTGCCTCCACCTGTACAGATATCAGAATATCAAAACTAGTCTACAAGAAAATATTTTAATCTTTTACATTTGCAAAGTTATACTCAAAGATATATATATATATATATATATATAAAGCAAACCTTCCATATCATTAAATCTTAAGTGCCATGACTAAGTTATTTATTAGTAATATACTGAGGAAACGATAACCTTTTCACTCACACACAAATACCCATCTATGCTGGGCCGAATATGTGACACCCAATCAAATATGAATATACTTGGTGTATAGGTAAATGCTATGCATCGCCCTCGCTTCATAAACGCACGCTTCCACAGACACATGCGCACTGCGCTCGCCTAGCTGAGGAACCGCAGTTTCCAGGTAGTTAAATTCAGCTTACATGATCATTAAATCGCCGACCCAGTTCTGACACCAAACTCGCACCTACAGACAATCTTCATTAACGATGATTAACTCTCATACCACAGAAAAGTTTTTCCTAATGACCCTGAGCCCTGACCGAGAAGTAGAAGATTCATACAAATCAGACGTGATTTAAAAAAGAGAAAGTGGAGAGAACAAGATATATAAAGCAACAGAGATAGTGCTCTGTAAGTATCAGCCCTCTAATGCGACTCAGAGAGTCGACAGTCTCGCAAATATCACATACAGCTATTATACACAGTGGAGAAAAGGACTCTTACGTACTTAAAAAGCATAAAAAGATCAATTAAAATGAATAACTGAACAGCTGAGGCCAAGCTAAGGCAGCCGTGTTTGGTTTAGAGGACACAATGCAGGCAGTGGCCAGAGTGATATTAACACGGTGAACAAAGACATGCAACAAAAAGTCTATACCATGGCTGACATGGTATTATGTGTCTGTAATTACTGTTTAGATAATAACAACCCAGCATAAGAAAAGAATGTGCTGAGTTTTGTTATGCTGTAATTAGATAATGCTTTGAAGAACCTGCCTGTGCAAACAACTAGCAAAAACACCCAGGTAGCATGTAAAACTGTAGTTACTGATGACAAACGTCAAGATCATTCATTATCCAGCATGCTGCTATTAGAGTTACCTTAAAAAAAAAAGTGAGAACCAGTCTTATTTCTCAGTAAAGTCATTCCTAGTAGTGTGTGATGCTCAAAACCAAAAGATTATATGATTCTCCCAAAACCTGATACCCAAGATACCCATGTCATATTTCACCCCAAAATTATTATATATATTATTTTCAATTAATTTTTCCATTAAGAAATTTTTCTAACAAGTTTTCATTACCCTTGTGAGAAAAAAAAAATCCTCACTAGAATATGAAGAGAAAATATTTAAAATGTTATGAATAGATAATTGTAATATAGATTATATATTCGGGTAACATTTTACAATACGGTCTCATTTGGTAAAACTAGTTAATGTATTAACTAACATGAACTAACAATAAGCAATACAGTATTTATTAATCTTTATTAATGTTAGTTAATAAAAATGCATTGTTCATGTTAGTTCACAGTGCGTTAACTAACTTTAACAAATACAATTATGATTTTAATAATGTTTTAGTAAATGTTGAAATTAACATTAACTAAGATCAATAAATGCTGTAGTAGAACTGTTCATTCTTAGTTCATGTTAACAAAAGTAGTTAACCTTATTGTAAAGTGTTACCTATATTCCATATCATATTACAGTTATTAAAATGCATTTGGGGTGATTTTTTTCTTTTGTGTTGAAATATGCCCTAGAATCCTTTTTATTATAGCTTTGTAACTCTTGCTTTTTGTGAAAGTACTATAAATATAAAAAAAAGGTAAAATTCAAATTCATGATAAAAAGCATTTAGGATTTTGTTATGAGGAAAATCAAATGTGATGACTAATGGAACTAAAGGGTAAATCTTTGTTAGGGAAAACAATTAGTTAAATTAAAAGAATATTAAAAAAGTAAAAAAAAACGAATGATGGAATGCAAGAGTTGAGATATATGTAACCTATATGATTTACAGATGTGAGGTAAAGCTCTCAGTTTTTAAAAAACATAATTCATGGTTCCAATTCCTGTGTGTTTGCATAAATGCAGTATAAACTGTAGTCTTTACATATTGATTATAGCCAGCCAGGGCTGCAGGGTCTCCCTCTGCTAAATTCTACCATAAGCCACAAGAAGCGCTTATATTAAACTCTATTTACACTAATCGAAAAAGGTAAGAATATAGATACCGAGTCTTATTTACAGGTTAGCTGCGTGGCAAGCGCTAATGCCGCACTAACCACTTTGCAGAGGCGTTAGATAATTGGCCAATCACAGCAGAGGCAAACATTACAGAAGACAGCCATTGTTCAGCAACCTATCAGCTGTGGAGGCAGAGGAAGGGGGCGGAGCTGCCGTTTGATTGGTTAAGTGGCTAGGCGTGGGGTGAGTTAGAGCTGTGTGCTTGCATTAGTATTTTTAACCCTGTGCATTTAAAGGCAGGAGGTGAAGAGACAGGACATCAGCAGTAGTGGACAGCGCTTTGGGGACCATGCAGAGGTTTTGAACAGGACCGCACACTCACACACTCATCCTACACATGCAGTGTAATACTGTTGGCTATTGATAATACAGTAAAATATTACTGTAGTGAGGTGCCACAGTGAAAAACACCATGACATTCTTGTAAGAATGTTCTCCTTACATACAACAAACAAACGGAAACATCTATGGCACTCCCTAGCCGATCTGTAAATGATGAGGGATACACATATACACACACACACACACACACCACTCACAAACTTCGTCCTGGAAACTCTGTATGCATTTTAAGGTGATTGTCCGTACATTCACTCTACACCCCTCCGGGTCACAATGTTTAACCCGCACATCTTGATCTGACTCGGGTGAAGTTACTAGGTGACCTGTCCGCCGAATACTTCCAACACCAGAGGGGTCAGCTGCATGCTGTGTTCGGGCTGGAAAGAAAGGGAGCGGTACTGCTTGGAGTGCTCTTCGTTCAGGCTACGGAGGTCCGCCAGCTTCTGGATCATCTTAGCGTAGAGCAGACGGCCCCCCGGGTGATGCGCGCGGATGTACGCCTGCAGAACCTCAGATAACCTGTCCTGCAACGCTTCCACTCGCACGTGGTCCTGCACCCCGGGCCGGTCTATGAGCACACACAAACACAGACAAATGAGATTCCTGTTTGCAAGCATGGGCATGTTTTTAAAATCTCAGTCTGTCTGATGTTTTGTGTATTTGGGATACTCGCTGACCTGGAGACAGCAGACAAATGGCCATCAGCAGCACATGTTCCTCCTCATGTAGATTGAGTTTTTTCAAGCCCACCTGAAACTTCACCAGAGGCTCCAAAAGCTCTAGAGTGTGTCCAGCTGCGTCCCCAAACATACACAAAATCAGGATTAATTCATGAGCAGGGTTTATGCAGGTTTCAGTAAGTCAAATTTAAGACCTTTAAGACATTTTAAGACCATAAAGACTGAAATTTAAGACCTACACGACGCATTACCAAAAAATATTCAAATCAAAGAAATTCTGAAAAAATCATTTTATTTCAATGAATTCAGTCATTGAAAAAGCATTAATTTAATTTACAGATAAAGCAATCACATTAGTAACCTTCCACACACATCAATGTGCCAAATGCCCAAAACCTTAGGCTTTTTAGACAAACTTGCCCTCAAATAGAATAGATTTCATCTCATTATTTATTTACATTACAAAACAGCATATTAATAGCCTAATAAAGATTGAACAGGCTACTCCAACCCATGTAACAACCAATGTAGCACACACACACACACACACACACACCAGATAATCCATTTTAGATAGATACTCTAATTATCCCGAGGTAAGTATCTATCTAACATGGATTATCTGATATATGTATGTGTGTGTGTGTCCCGCACTGTCCCATTAACTGTGAGTCCAGGTACCTCGACTTAATTTCATTGTTCCAGAACAATGGTCCTGTTGGTCTGATTTTGGCTTTCATTGAACGTTACGACATACGGCCCGGTAAGAGTACGAATCAATTCCCTCTTTATAAACTCCCCCAATCCAAATCTCGCCATAAGCGATCTTGTTGGGCCCGCAAGAGAACGGCTTCGCGATTACTGAATCAGGGAACATCACTTGGAAGAGATCGTTAATCTCACTGTTGCTATTAAATGAGTGGTGTTAGGTCACCGTGTGTATACAAATCACCTCGGCTTTCGATGTGTCAGTCGCTCCAAAAGTAGCCCGAAGGTTGTTCGACGGAGCTGTGATGATATTGCGCTGGAGACCGGAGGGACCAGGCATTGAGGAGGACGACGGCAGTGGTGAGGCTAATTGGCCGAGTCCGCTGAAAAGATTTTGCGGCTAGCTTGTGTTTCTCCGCTCTGGCGTGTGACTCCAGCGCCTTTACACCGCTTCACACCCAGACTCTCTAACTGAATTTTTTTTTTTTTGCAAAGTTTGCAGTGAGCCTCGTACCTGGAGCTGGGTACCGCTTGTAACCAACAGCAGAAATCGCTGTGATCTAGCCATGTCTCGTTGAAAGTACACTTTCCCATTTTCCACACGTAGCCGAACTTTAACAAACTCTGAGGAGACGCAGACGTATTTCGCGGGCAGGTATTGCATTTATCACGGGATTTGTAGTTTTATCACCGCGTATACCAACACCAATTATACCCCAGAAAGAACTACGACTCGCTACTTTTTTGCTACTTTGTAATAACTTTCAGCAGGTAGCGTTTCTGGAAATGGGTAAAAAAATGTAAGACCTGACTAAATGAAATTTAAGACCTCGGATGAAAATCTGGCCGTTTTTAAGACTTTTTAAGGCCTTAAATTTAAAGTTCAGAATTTTAGACTTTTTAAGACCCCGCGGAAACCCTGATAACCATGGGTTGCTGTACATCTACAAACTTTTTTTTTAATTATTATTGTTATTATTATTATTTCTGATAACCTGAAAGTGACACAAAAAATATTCAAAATTTTGAACAATATAGCTATTGTTTTATAATTTATATTATAATATTATAGAATTACTATAATAATTTTAAAAATTATAATTGCAATACAATAAAGAATACTTAGCATAGCATGTATTGATCTGCATTTATCAGAATTTCTAATTTAATAATTATTATAATTAATAATATAAATTATATTATATATTATTGTTATATTATATTTTTATGTATATATTATTAATAATTTGAAACCTAAAAATGTCATAAAACAACAATACTTTCATAGTTTCATAGCATATATTGTTAACATTTATGCTAAATTCTAATGTTAATTTGTCGACTTCAATTCTCTGCCATGACGCTTTAAACTTGACATTGATTAGTCGGTGATCATTGCCAATAAAGGGCAAAACTGGAGAAGAAATCTTTGAAGTCCACATTTACACTGTGTATCAAACAGTTAATAACAAATAAAATGCATACTCCGGGAGCGCTCCACAAGGTACAAAGTTCTGTCATGAAACGCTAAATGCGCAGGCTAATAGGTCCTTTTACCTGCTCGAAATCACATTATCTACAGGACACAGATGATTGGTTCCTGCTGTATTATTAGCCAATGAGCTTGCATGCTCAGTCTTCAAATACATGAGTAGCATTTGCCTTAGCAGTGCAGTGCGCTTTCAGGAACCCTCCACCTTCCCCAGCTCCACCTGTAGATCTGCTACAGGTAACTGATGTATGCTATATTGTACAGCAGCATGTCATGCTAAACTAATGCGCTGCTACATTGTAACACACACACACACACACATATAGACAGTAGCACGCACAGAAACATTCAGTAGCACAGAAATGTATTGTCAACACTGTTCTGTGATTTATCAATAAAATACCTTAGAAACTGAAAAGTTCTGGCATATATGTCTTAGTAACTATAACCCATAGCTTCACAATTAGTAGAAAGATGCTGCCAGGTAGAATTACTTCACACACACAAATGCTCTCTCACTAATGCATTCATATAAATGGAATCTTTACTGTGCTACTTTATCTGTATCTGATTTAGAATGAGCAGAAATCTGTGAAAAATATAACGACCCAGACAAAAGAACTGATAAAAATAAGCTGTTATGTAAGAGCAATATGCCATAGCTGTGCATAAGGCGAGCCACGTTCGAGTCTCAGCTCGAGGTTCAGGCTTATTTGTTCATTAATGATGTCATCAGCGACTAGTCGATGTCTACTCGACTTTAATCACGTAAAGGTCGACTTTAAAAAATCTGAAGATTAATTTCAAGGTAACGTATTAACTAATATGAATTCATGTACAATAGTATGTTTATAAATTAACAAACCAAGATTAAAAAAAAAACTTTAGTTAATTGTTAGTTTGTGATACATAATGATTAATTTTAAAAACTTCTTTTTGTGAAATGCTTGTGCTATATTTATTTAAAAAAAAGATTTACTTAGTTTGATATTTTATCATCAATACAAAGATTTGCATACATTTTCGTGTATGGTGTAATTTTCAAAATACTTTTTGGAGCCACTGTAATTGTCTTAAAGCATTAAAACAGTATAAAAATTATTTTAAAAATAACACATTTCACCTTGCAATTCACTTTCATAAATCATAAGATTAATTGTTGATGAGATATAAAATGCAGTAAAACTTCCTCTTCAAAATCAAGGAAAACTTTGACATTACATGCAACTGTTCAGTGTTGTTGTAGTATGATTACATACTACAGTATTTTTATTACGTTTTGAATTAGCTTTTTATGTTTTCAGTTTTCATTTTAATTTTAGTAATTTTGTTATTCTTTTTTTAGTAGGTTTTTTTATTATTTCAACTTATTCAACTTATTTTTTTTCTATCATTTTAGTACATCATGATTTAAGTTATTCATATTTTATATCAGCTTTATTTCATTTAACAAAAATCGTTTAACAATAACACTGCAACTGTTGCAAGTCAAAGCATGAAACAATGTCCATCAGTGTGAGCTTGAGTTTATGTGTACCTTTTGTCACATCATTGACGCAGTATTTAAAGTCTGGTCCTCCGCAGCTCCAACTCATGTCCTCTAGACTGAAAGACTGGTTGGACCTTAGCATGATCACTTCTATAGCACTGGACTTCAGCAAAGCAATCTGATCTTCAGCTGTCAGCTCTCTGAGACACACAAGAACAGACACAAACACATACACATCAAATGTTGGCTCATGCTGGATTCTGTGAATGGCAGATGTAGAGGGCGTGGGTGAATTCAGTTCAGATAACATGACACTCCTATGGTTACCACAGCAACCTGCGGTCCTTAATGCATATGTATGTACGCACATTCTGAGGAAGCTGGGAAATACATGGAAGTGCACAGAGGCAGGCAAGAAACACGTACTGAGAGTGACAGTTTATAAGGTCAAAACTATTTTTATATTCCTGAGGAAATCAAATAGATGACAGTCATGTCAACAATAACCTGAAAATGGTGGAACTTTCCACAAACAAGCACCACTAAATGGATGAAAGGAATGTACAGAACACCGTTGCTCAGGGTCCACAAATTGTTATAGTCCCAGGCCCTGTGAAATTAAGACCCCGCCCTTGTTACACACACAGATATCGGGGGGTTGTGCGCCACTCAGTTGAACTGAGCAAGGCAATTCAATTTTGAATTCAAACAAGACAGAGAATTAAAATTTAAATTGTCAAGAATAGAGGGTGGGAAAAGGGGAGACAACATCCAATAAAACACAGACCTGCAACACACTCATTGTGAATATTAAAATATGACAGAGTTGAGGGCACCTTTATGCGTTTTAAAAATATAACCATATAACAACAAACTCCCAAGAATGAGGGAGAAACACGGAAGAACATTTAAAAGGTCTAATAAAAATTTCATTACATTTACAAGCACTATAGTCTCTGAACAAACGTCACACATCAGTTTAACACAAAAGAATAAGGACAGTTATTTTTTGTCCACTGGTCTTTGAATTTTCGGTTTACATCACTGTCTTCTTTTCTGTGTATTAGAATAATTCCTCATGTCATCGCGTTCATAAGTTCATTATTTGTACATATATTTCATTTGAAGACGTGATCAAATATATGAGTATGTGAAATATGTCCATAAAACTTAATACATGCTTACTCCAGTCAGTATATGATCTTTGATCGATTGTGAGCGTTGTTAACTCACTGTTAATTCTCAGCTGTACCGTGATCTCATGCGTAATACAGTGCAGTGACTGGATTATACAAGTTCATTCTCATGAATAAATGCAGAGAAAATGCTCAGAACCGGCTGACGTAGAACCAGATGATGCCGCCTCAGCAGCCAATCACACACTCCGGATGCACCCTTCTACATCAGACTCCGTGACGTTGCTTCAATTTTGCTTTTCAACCCGGAAGAACGAAATTTTCCAGAAAAAAGTAAAAAAAAAAAACAATAAGAATTCTACTTTGTGATTACATTTATGAGTGCTTTAATGTTTTCAGTTATGTGCAGCTTGTACATATCGGTTCACATCTCAGAAAATGTGTTCTGAGATGAAAAACTCACCGGCCACTTTATGAGGTACACCTTGCTAGAACTGCCTTAATACTTAGTGGCATAGATTCAACAAGGTAATTTTGGTCCATTTTGACATGATAGTATCATGCAGTTGCTGCAGATTTGTCAGCTCCATATCCACGTGAATCTCCTATTCCTCCACATCCCAAAGGTGCTCTATTGAATTGAGATCTGGTGACTGTGGAGGCCATTTCAGTATAGTGAACTCATTTTCATGTTCAAGAAACCAGTTTAAGATTATTTGAGCTTTGTGACATGGTGCATTATCCTGCTGGAAGTATCCATCAGAAGACAGGTTTATTATTTACATATGGGTTATGCGGTGCTTCAAGAACAAAAACTTGCTCAAGTTTAGTCAAAGCCCAAAACAATTATGCTTGTTGTATCCTACTCCGTGAGACCTTTCAAATGACATATAACATGATTATCTGAGCTGTATGATCTTTTGACACATTGGAGTACAAAAAAAAATTTTTGTTAACCAATTTTGAAAAACATGATTATCATTTTTTTGTAGCTAGGTGGCGCCCGCGAGCGGTACGCTCTGGTAAAAGGTTGAGTCGTCCCGTTGAGACAAGCAGTTGAAGAGGTGTACCTAATAAAGTGGCCAGTGAGTGTGTATTATATATTATATATTATATATATATATATATATATATATTATATATATATATATATTATATATTATATATATATATTATATATTATATTATATATATATATATTATATATATATACACACACATATCAATTAAAATTAACTCATGAATTTACTTTACCTGAATCCAGGAATCATCTTAGCAAAGCCGATGACTTTTTGAATACTATAGGAAACCAGGTCAGCCAAGTGAGGAAGCATGGAAAGACCGGTGCCCTCATCTTCCTTTGAGTCCGGGCTGGAGCTCAAACCCTGCTCCTGATACATCATCAACAGATTACTCAGATTCATCTTACGATCTCCTGACTCTACAGATGTGAAGAGAGAGAGGGGGGGCGGAGAGAGAGAGAGCGAGAGAGAGAGAGAGAGAAAAGAAATAAGGATTAATGCTTTGCTTCATCTCAGCAATCTTCAACAATTCATCTAACAGGTACACTGCAGTCTTCCAGCATTTTTTGAATGTTGACTAAAGAATTTACACTCTGAACAGTTGCCAACAGATCAAAGGAAAGTGATCATTCTTTGACTGATTACTTTGCATTAAATAAAATTAATGATTAATTTTTTTTTTTATTATTAATGATTTTTGTGGTGGGCCAGTGAAAACCTTGGTTTGGCAAGTAAAAATCTGAATTAAATGACCCAAGAAAAAAAAAGGACAGGCACACTATTTTGATACACTGGCCGACAACTCTGTCTACTTAGCTAAATAACAGAAGTGTTATCTCCCCCTTGTGTCTGTTCCAAAATCTGCCATCAGCCTTATATAATACAGCCAGACAACAAACAACTTCTGCTGTTAATGTTTAGTGAATTGTATGGAAATAATGTGAAAATCTTTTTACATTTCAGCAATTTTGTGTACATTTCATTTGCTGTCATTAAACTGCATTATGTATTATGTATGAACGATTATGGGGGGCAAACATATCGATATTGTTACCCTTGATATTGTAACTGTTTAACAATTTGGACTTTTTGTTATTCGGATTTGTAATAAATTATGCACAGCTTGCATTAGAATCATTGAAGATGTCTTTCCTGCATGATTCCACAGGTACACGTGACTGGTTAAGCCTGCAGCTCAGCACAAGCTCACTGACTGTCAGCGTACTGTGTTCCACACTGCAAACGCCTTCATAACAATAAACAAAGCTGTCAACAGTCAACACAGCAGAATAAATCTCTTATTTCCATTTTTCTATAGAGCAAACAATATCATCATATCATATAACGAAGAGATGTAAAATGTAATGCTGTGATCGACACTTTGAAAAATGAATCTGAACTGTTTATTATCAAAAACAGAGATTTCTAATTGGTTTTTTATATATATATATATATATATATATATATTTATATTATATAAATATATATATATATATATATATATATATATATATATATATATATATATATATATATATATATATATATGTATATTATAGAAATATATAAAACCCAGAAAAAAAGAAAAAAAAAAACATGATATAAAAGTACACATATTGTGAGATGTAATATTATGGTCACACCAATAATCCCTAGTACAGAATTTATAAAAAAAAAATGTCATATTTAATGTTACAAAAACAACTTGTTCTTCCAGTACGAGCCCTGTGTGTGTGTGGTCCTGGTAAACCCTACATAATGGGGATCAAATGTCCCCACAAAGATAGTAATACCAGTGACTTGTGGGGACATTTCTTTGGTCCCTATGAGGAATTCTGCTTTTAAATCATATTAAATGATGTTTTTTTTGAAAATGTAAAAATACAGATTTTTTTCTTTAATGGGTAGGGTTAGGGTTATAGGGGATAGAATATACAGTTTGTACAGTTTAAAAATCATTATGTCTATGGAAAGTCCCCATAAAACATGGAAACCCAACATATATATGTGTGTGTGTGTGTATGTGAATAGTCTGTTTGTCATTAGAGTGGCTCTCCTATGACGTCAGACATGGTGAGATGGACCGAGCCTGCTGTGCATATAAGACACACATACCTCTAACACACATACACACACGCCTGCCTGCGCCTCACACTGGGCTGAAAAACATTTCTCAGAATGAAGTTTACAGGTGATTTACGCACAAACGACTGTGTGTATGCATTTGTTTAGCATGTATACACATTTGTGTGTGTGTGTGTGTCACCTGGAGAGTGGCTGAAGGAGTCTGAGGAGGCATCTGATAATGAATGAAGAGACGCAGCTCGGCTGGCACTACGTGTAACTGGACCCTCTCTAACTGGAGGCTGCAACATAAAACACACACACGTAAACATGAACACATTGAACAAATTACCAATGTATGGAGGCCTAATAAACACAAAAAAAGTGAATAATAGAAGTTTTTGAACACTTAAAGTATGAATGTCTCTGCATTACCTATATAACAACATATCAAATCAATGACATTTATTTGACATATAGCAAACATTTGGTCAGAAAAAACAAAAGGTTTGTTAGGTTTCATATAAAATAAAAGAAATATTGTTTGAACTTGAGACAAAGTGTATCTGGACACTTTCTGGTTGTCAAATGCTAGTGGAAAATGTTTATAGTTAATGTACTAAACTATGGTTGCTCTCCAAGGAGATATATATATATATATATCATATATACACTACAGATCAAACGTTTAGGGTTAGTAAGATGTTTTTGTTGACTTTTATTCAGAAGGACATATTAAAGCTGCAGTCCATAAGTTCTGCCTCTTTGTCAGCATCTCTGTTTGAAACTTGCAATTACAGTTATTTGTGGAATTGTCATTTTTACATGGGTTGTGCATTGGCACTTGTCTGGCTATCACCAGACCAAGCTCAATTTAAAATTGAACATTGGTCTGGGGAGTTTGCTAAGTATTTTCTACTGCACAAGAGGCATGATCAACAAGAATTATTCACGCAATTGGATAGTCCTTCAACCAATCAGATCAACGATCCGGGTGACGTACTTTGCAGAGCGACGCGAAAACTCCAGACAGGTTTAGTTGGCAGCATTGATCAGCGGTTTGCAGAAGCAGCAATGGCATTGAGCGATTTGTGCAAAAAAACATGAAAGTGAGTGGTATTTACACCCATTTGAGCAATTTGTTTGCTAAACTAAAGAAGTCATTCAGCATCGTCAAGAGGTTAAAAGGAACTGGATTGACGGTCGTGCTTGCCGTTGCTTCTCTATCGTCATCGTGTTAAACCCCCCCTAATAGCGAGCTAGGTGGATAAGCCAGTCTGTGATTGGTTCCCGCAAAAGTGTAACAGAAGCAGTAGAAATGAATGTACGGGTTTCCAGACTGAGTTGCTGGGCGAAATCAAATCGCCGGCAGATCAGGCTGTGTTTACCCAGTCTACATCGGCACGGCTCTTCAGTGCGGATGAATCTAATGTTTGCTGTCAGTCACCACATTGGTGTGGACACTATACTTCGGAATTACAGTTTCTACATCTTGGAAGTACGACCAAAATAAGAATTTTCACCAGAAAATGTCTGAACAAGTAAGTAACAAATGTTTTGAACATTTATTGGTTGGTTATGTACAGTGCTCAGTAAATGAGTACACCCCATTTGAAAAGTAAGATTTTAAACAATATCTCAATGAACACAAAAACAATTTCCAAAATGTTGATGAGACTAAGTTTTATATAACATCTGTTTAACTTATAACATGAAAGTAAGGTTAATAATATAACTTAGAGAACAAAATTTTCAGTTTTACTCAAATTAGGGTGATGCAAAAATGAGTACACCCCACTGAAAGTCTCTGGAGCAAAGCTAACTTTTACACTACAAATGTGTAATTTAACAAGAATTCAACCACAGGTGAGTCTAATTATTCATTACACAGGTGTCCAGCAGACAGCTGACTATAAAAGGGTGTTAAAACCACTTCCCATTTCATGCTGTCAGCAATGGCACCACATGGAAGAGAAATGTCACAAGACCTGAGAAAGAAAATAATTTCTTTACACCAGAAAGGTGAAGGCTACAAGTGTCGGGGAGCTGCATTTCATTGATGGCATCATGAATTCACAGATGTACTACTCTATACTGAAAGAGAAGATGCTACCATCACTCTGTGCCCTTGGTCGTTGTGCACTTTTCCAACATGACAATGATCCTAAACACACATCTAAGGCAACTGCTGGATTTCTGAAGAAGAACAGTGTGAAAGTGATTCAGTGGCTCCTGATCTGAACCAAATCGAACACCTATGGAGAATTCTGAAGAGACAAGTTGAGCATCACTCTCCATCCAGCATCCAGTCTCTAAAAGAGGTCATTCTTGAAGAACGGACAAAGATAGATGTTGCAAAATGTTGCCAACTTTTTCATTCCATGCCTAGAAGACTTGGTGTTGTCATTAAAAATCTCGGAGGCCATACAAAGTATTGGATGTAGTAGTTTTTGTTGTGGGGTGTACTCATTTTTGCATCACCCTAATTTGAGTAAAACTGAAAAATGTGTAATCTAAGTTATATTATTAACCTTACTTTCATGTTATAAGTTAAACAGATGTTATATTAAACTTAGCCTTGTCAGTATTTTGGGAATTGTTTTTGTGTTCAAAATGTTACTTTTCAGAGGGGGTTGAGCACTGTACTTGCTCAAAAATTGATTTTGGATTATTTTTAACCCCAAAAAAAGTTAAGGACAGGAGCTTTAAATTGATCATAAGTGACAGTGAGGACTGTCACATTGTTATAAAAATGTATATTTTAATGCTGTTCTTTGGAACACTCTATTCAACAAATGGCGCTTTTCCACTGCTTGTACTACTCGGCTCGGCTCGCTTTACTTTCAGTTTGCTTTACCATTGCGGTTAGTATCGCTTTAAAGTGGGTGGGATAGACTGATCGTTATAGTTGTGCCGCTTCTACTGCTATGGATCCACTTCTTGTCCACCAACGATTCTGCACCTCATCTACTAACCAAGATACACCCATTTCTTTTTTCAAGTTGTGTGCGACAGTCGTTTAAAGCAAGTCGTTTCGCGAACAAATGATACTGCGGTGGCTGTTACTATTTAAATCCAGCGGGTTTGTTGTCTCATGTTTCAAATCCAATGACGCTGGTAGTGATGATTCTCTCTGACCAATCATTAATCTGCAGTGTTTACATGTCACATTTAGTATCGGTTTAAGCGAGCCTTACCGTACCATACCGAGCCGTTCCATGCAGTGGAAAAGCACCAAAAAGTGAGCTGTATCGAGCCATATCGAGCCGTTCCGAACTGTACCATGCAGTGGAAAAGTGCCAAAAGAATAATGAAAAAAATATAGCATGGTTTGCATAAAAATATGCACCACAACTGTTTTCAACATTTATAATATTATGAAATGTTTCTTAAGCAGCAAATTAACACAGAATTATTTCTGAAGGATCATTTAATGGCTGCTGAAAATTCTCACATTTGACAAAATCAATTTAGCTCCAGTTGGTTGAGAATTTGTTTAAGGAAGGCACTTGGTTTGATATTTATTATTATTGGAGTTTTTTTGGTCACTGAAAGTGTACAAAAACATATTGGTGCCATTTTACTGGTAGAAAATGAGAGAATATGCAGAAGAGGGAAAAAAAAAAAAAAAAAAATAGATGAGTATTTACTCTGAAACGTGAGAAGTCAGAGTAGGAATCATCATAGGTTTTGTGATGCGCATCCACCAGCGTGTCAATGATGTGGCGCTGCTCGTCTGAGAGCCGGGGTTTCTGCGCCTCCCTCTGAGCCTCCTCATCCTTTCTCCTCTGGATCAGATCCTTTTTTCTCTGAACCTCTTCATCTGTCAGTATAACTGAAGGAAAAGACAGACGAGTATCATTACTATACTCATGTAATATAATTCTATTACAGGTAAAATGCATATAAAAAATGAATGAGAAACTAAAATCGTATGTTGTTTTCCAGTGTTCTATTATGATCATAACTCATCATAATTTAGTTGTTTGCTGATGATAATCAATAGCTTTAAATTCAGTCACACAGACACTGATAAGGGGGAGAACAATTCCATCAGACTGATATTACTTGCAGAAATATTTGGGGAGAAAAAAAAAAAAAAACTGAAACACAATATCAGAAAACAGCTATATCTACTGGATATTTCTCTTTATTTTCCACACTAAGCTGAGAATAATTATTATTATTCATTTTCAAAAAATTATTTATTTTTAAGTTTATTTGAAAACATGGGGTAATGTCCTATATGAAAATGTGCATTACTACCAGTTTATTTTGGATCAAACTGTGACCTTTAGCAATATTCAGGTTTTATAGCTGTTATGATTGTTGGGGTCAATAAAACAATTCTATCAATATTGCTGCTTTATGATAAATTACCTTATCTTTCTGTGTGTGGTGTTTGTTTTAAAAAAAAAACAACACAACATACAAGCTACACTTTCTGCTGATAACTCTTCAAAACAAGAGCAATTGAGCATTTTGAAATCCCTAATTTGAAATACCTTCCACTTTCAAAATGACTTGCAAAGAATGGCCACTCAGGATCACAAATAGCAAAACTACTTCCTTATACTAAGTATCTCTTTGCTAACTGCCTTGTGTAAAGGACCTTTTGTGAAAGAATCACCTTCCTCGCTTTTGTTTGGTACAACCTTATAAATAAATTTCCCTTCCTGCAGAGCCTGTAAAAATGACAGTTGAGACACGTTGAGACTCTTACCCAGGTTAAATAAAATCGAAACTATAATTAAAACATGATATAACAAAGTGACTTGGCTCCTCGTGATCAGTGTTCCAAGATGTGTCATTTTGGCTAGTAACTCACACTCTTTCATCATGCCAATATCCAGGCAACGCTTGAGTCTGCAGGCCTGGCAGTGGCGACGGTTATCTTTAGTGATGGTGCAGCTTCCATTAAAAGGACAGGTAAAACTGGCCTTGCGCTTCATACTGCGCCTAATGAACACACACGTAAAACGCACACACGCATAAACTATAAATAGTCTGGCAGTATCACATTGGTTACAGATAATATGTGTTAATGTGTTTCCTAATGAACATCCGTGTAAATGTGTAAATACCAAATTGGATGAGAGAAAATATGAGTGTGTACCTGAAGAAGCCTTTACAGCCCTCGCAGGTCATCGCATTAAAGTGAAAGCCAGTGGCTTTGTCTCCGCACACACCACAGATCCGTGGAACATTACGGTCAAACTCATCTGGCACTTGAGTGGATGTACTAACGGCTGACTCCATCTCTGTAGGAGATGAAGGAGGAGAAGAGACAGTCAGAGTCATACATACATACAAAATTGTGCATTTATGGGATGATGGGAAGAACATTGTGTAATGTACACTACTGGTCAAAAGACTTTGTAATTAAGGTTTTTTTATTAATTATGGTTTTTGTAATGTCTTCTGCTCTCCAAGGCAGCATTTATTTGATCAAAGATATAGTAAAAAGTTATATAATGTGAAAAATGATTAACCTAATAAACAAAAAAAAGTGAACCATAAAAGTATTTGAACACTTGTTCAAATGTCTCTGCAATATATAACAAAATATCAAACCAATGACATTTATTTTTGACATATAGCAAACATTTGGTAAAAAAAAAAAAAAAAAAAAAAAAAAAGGTTTATTAGGTTTCAAAATATAAAATAATACAAATATTGTTCAAAATTAAAACAAAAGGTATCTGGACACTTTCTGGTTGTCAAATGCTAGTAGAAAAAAATTATTCCAATTTAAAATAACTATTTTATTATATTTTATATGCCACATGATACTTCAGAAATCATTTTAATATGCTTATTTGGAGAACATTTCTTATTATCAATGTTGAAAACGGTTTTTGCTGGATACTATTTTTGTGGAAACCGTGATACACTACTATTTAAAAGTTAGGTGTAAGTAAGATAGATAAAAAAAAAAAGACATGTATACTTTTATTTAACAAGAACACATTAAAATTATAGGTAACACTTTACAATCAGGTTCATTAGTTAAACATTAGTTAATGTATTAACTAACATGAACTAACCATGAGCATTTACTGCATTTGCTAGTCTTCGTTAATGTTAGTTAATGAAAATACAGTTTTTCATTGTTTGTTCATGTTATTTAACAGTCCATTAACTAATGGTAACAAGATTTTAACAATGTTTTAGTAAATGTTAAAATTAACATTAACAAAGGTTAATAAATGCTGTAGAAATGCAGTTCATTATCAGTTCATGTTAAGTAATGTAGTTAACTAATGAACCTTATTGTAAAGTGTTACCAAATTATTCTTTTGAGCTTCATATTCAAAGAATCCTGAAAAACCGATCACATTTTCCAAAAAAATATTAAGCAGCATGAACTGTTTTCAACATTAAAAAACAAGAAACATTATCCTATTTTTAATAATTGAGCCCCAATAATAATTGATAAAAACTGAGCACCAAATAAGCAAATTATATTTCTGAAGGATCACGTGACACCGACAGGTGTAATGATGCTGAAAATGTAGCTTTGATATCACAGAAATAATTTACATTTTAAAATATATTAAAGTTGAAAACATTTATTTTAAATTGTAATAAGATTTCACAATATTACTGTTTTAAAAATCTTAATTATTCCAAACTTTTTACCAGTAGTGTACGGCAGAAAAAACAAAACAAAAAGGAAATTCCCTATTTCTTCAGCAATGACCGACAGCATAACAAAACCACAAATCATAACTGACATTCTTTAGTAAGTGTTGAATAATTAACAATCCTTTAATAGAACAATATATCATTCTGATTAAAGCTATGAGACCAGTGTAACAAACCAAATGGGAGAAAAACAGAGTTCTTTATATAAGCATCACTAATGTATGCGCATTGATAAAGAGCGTATGAGATAGAGGGGAATATTAATTAGCCATCAGTGCTACACCACTGAGGAAGGGCTAGACCGCTCGGAAGATCGGAGTGGTTGTAGGAGACCGTGCAAATGAAAACAAACAGATGTCAGCTTCGATATATCCATCGGAAGCTTTTTTCAAAAAATAAAAAAGAACAAGGTCAGCAAACACATAAACATAAAGTCATTATAGCTCTATGGAACAAACCATGAGGAAAAGCAGCCGTGCTGAGATGAGTCAGAGGTCACAGTGACGCACCAACTCAAACAGCTAAAAAGCATCAGGTGATAAGAATATTGTCACAATAAATGTGTCTATGATAATAGCACGAGATTAACCCCTTCACTGTCGTGGTAAACGTGACCAGCAATGAAGTGGAAATCTATGTGAAAGGTCACAGGGACATCACGATTCTGTGTGTACAAACAGGAACAGCGCAAACCAAATAAACACAACTCGGCAAAGAGAGTGATGTCACGGTTTTCCTGTTTTCACTCCTTTTTGTGAGCTCTTCTGTATAAACTCAAAATCTTTCAACTTGAAAATATGCTGAAAGCTTCATATAGTGCAAGTTCCACAAAAGAAATACCAGTTCAGGTCTAATACACATGTGACCTCTTCAAGAGAAAGTTCTCAAATTACTCTTATGCACACAGAAAACTCACACTAATAAAACCATTTCAAAACACTTCAGCACATAATGATGCATTTATCTAAATTGGGCTGTTCATTTATTCATCTATTCAAAATGTGTGAAACATTTGCAATCCCCGTTTGTGAAGATTTAGTTGGCAGTCAGCCATAAACATGGCACTACTTATGTGCATATTTTTGAAGGTAACCTGCAGATGGACGTTGTTATTTTTCTTGGCTTTTCCAGTAATGATAATGATTGATTTTGGTTGTCAATAATCAGACGTCTTCAAAAAGTGGATGGAAATAAATCACATTATAATAAATTAAATTAAAATGAATAAATAAACAATTAACAAAAAAAGAAGAAAAAAAAAACAGCTTAATAAAATGTATGTGAACTTTGAAGTACAGGCCTACAGTGGTCCCAAATAATTGTTTAAATGTGTCAGTCATTCATTATATAAGAAAATATAAAACAAAGTGGTATTTATTTCAAAGATAGTAATGATAAAGTAATGACTAAACTTAAATCATTTTTACTTTATACAGGCTTACATAAGCATTCGCATATCGATGCAGTCAAGTGCAAGAAAAAAGTCATTGAGTTTCTTTATTCTGGATTGTGCCTAATTTCTCAACAGCCTGTGGAAAAAAAAATCTTTTAAATAATAAAGTAGACTTAGTGAAGTGAGCTGTATGACTGATTAGCCTTGCTATACAATATAGTCCTTACCAACTAATATTATAAGCAATGCTCCACATTACACAATAAGCTAAAATGAGCTTAACATTTAAGGTTCAACAAAAAAAGACGGTTAGGACCATGTTTGGAAACTCCTGGGAAATCCAGTTAATACAACTATTCATCTGATAATAAAAACAAGGGTCACACTTAGGACTCTACGATACTGGAAAAAACTGGCATTGTGATATATACTGTGATATGAAAACAATTTCACCACATGACTTGAATAGCTCTATTTGGACAGAATTAATCATTCTAGAATTATTGGGGTGATTTTGTAGGGGAGTGATACAAAAGAACAAAGATGAAAAAATTAAATAAACAGTGCTTTATGTTTTTCGGGCAAGTCTAACAGTATTCAGGTGCAGAAATGTAATAATCAAATGTAAAATAATGCATAATCTTCAATGTATAAATTTAATGAACTTAATATTTAGTAAAGCTACAAAAGTGAGTTTCTCTTTGTATTCTGTTGTTTGATTAAAGGCCAGAACACACCAAGCTGATGCCGACGAACTAGTGGCGACGAAAGCAGACTGCGGGGTTGGCTCACGTCGGCAGCGTCTGTGTCCAAAGTTGCCCTGATACACCAAACCGACGCTAAACAGCCGACGGCCAAGTAGCACGTCAGTTCTGCGCCTGCGTGAGATGAAATGCCTTTCCGAACCAGCAGGCGGCAGTAGCTGAACAGCCAATCAGAATGATCAGATGGCCCGATGGACCAACGAGCTCGAATCGGCCGAAAAAAAGCCGACGAGGACCAACTTCAGCCGACGGTGCGGAACACACTGAGAAAACTTAGTCGGCCGACCGCCGGCTTGAGTGTTCCTGCCTTAACATAAATGACACCAACTGCAGAAGAAACATTAGGCTGCTGTCACTTTAAGACCAAATGCATGGATATAATGATTCATTATAATATAATGAATTTTCTTTCTCAACGTTTCATTTACATTCACATAGTGCTGGGCGGTATGACGGTATATCGTGACAACGGTATAAAGTGTCTATCATTACTAGATCATTTATATCGTGGTATGCATCCACGTAGCACAGTACTACTTAAAGTTATACACATAAGAGTGATAAAGAAACATGCATGAAGGAAAAAAAAAACAAGATGTGCTTGATGTTGAGTGCAATAAGCTGTGAAAAAGAACTAATGTGGTTGGTGCTCGCGCTGACTGACATACAACCGAAGCGCGTGCACAGAAAGCCGCCTCTCAGACAGAATGCATTGCGTTTGCGAGGAAGGATACCCACCAAGATGGGCATTTTGACATAATTTTGCATTTATGTGTCTGTTCAAGCACAAATGCAGAGGTGAATGGATTTTTGTTTTTGTGCACAGAAAACAGCACACAAGTTCCGAATTGAGTTCTCTTTCACGTCTACTTGCACTCAAATGGTTTAAAATTGCTTGAATATTTAAACTGACAGGACTTAAAACACGTGCAAATGATAAACTTTCGCTCTATGATGGTTAAACTTTGCAATTAATCCTGCGATAGACGCATCCTGCAATGTGACTATCAAAGACGCGCACATTGCGATATCAATGCTAAAATTATATATTGTGCAGCCCTATTCACACTTCACATTAGGTGTCTTTAACTAATATGTACTATCATCAAAATTGCTTTTGCTGATATTGAGGTGGAATACAGGAAAGATTAGGGAAAGGTTTGATGGTATGGTTAGGTGTAAGGGAAGGGTCAACAGTGTAATTATAGATGTAACTACAGAAACAAAGCTGTAATTACATGCTGGTATTTTTTAAATATATGCACAATGTTAAAACATTTATGTACACAATAACTGCATTGTATCAAATTATTAAAGGGGTCATGACATGTTTTTTGTTTGTTTGTTGGAAAAAAACTTTTTCCAACCCGTTTCTCTCCCTCTGACTCAAACAGTCAGTTTTGGGGGTTTTCCCCTTTAAAAGTTCAGTGTAACCAGCCACTGTTATGATCGGCTAAAGTCAGTGCCTATGCATTAATTATTAACGCCCCCTAATCAGAACATGTGCGGAACTGTTTACAATAGTAGCGGGTGCTGCCGATTGCTATGAGGCGATGGCTCTTGCAATGATTCAGCCTTATATGTTTGAGCTGGAATTAGATGAAAATGAACACAACAACTAAGAATGGATCAGCCCGTGTCCACATGAAAATGTGAAAATATTTCGAATAAATTATATGTCATATCTATTTGTAACCCGAGACACTTGAAAACAGGTTATTGTTGCCTAATTATCGAGTAACTTGCTAACAGTTGAACATTATTTAACTAATTTCAATGAAATGATAGGTGTACCACTGACAAAGTGCATGCACAGGTCATATTTGAAGATGCAGCATTGATATGGCAAAATTGTACTTATGTACCACATGTACTAGAAACGAGGCAACATATTTTTATAATTCGCTTGTGTGAGTGTTTATATTAGCAAGTGATAAAAAGTAATATTTGTAAAGACCCTTAAAATGACAATTCTACATAAAATTCCAAAAATACCAAAAATACGATTGCTATAAACACTCACAGGTGCACTTATGGCAATCGTGGTGCAATGCCCACTGAGAAAGAACATAAATGCTGCATGAAGACCCAGTACGTGCACATTCTAAAAGACTATTAATAATAATTATGTTAATCTACATGTTTGAGTATTAACCTAATCTTTGAGCAAAAGTGTTCTGGCAAAGCCAGCATCATACTGCAATTCATTTTTTTCTTAAACTGTCATTCATCCGTGAAATGTAGTGAACACGCACGTAAATTAACACTGACGTGACTGGGGCGTTCGCAAAAAATAACCATTTTGTATAAAATAAACATATTCAAACATGTTTTTCCACAGCCAGGAATGGCACATCTGCGTGGCATCGCAATCTTATTGTAAACAGCTACTTCTTCATATCCACTCGCCGCACATCGACTGAACAGCTGTGGGCGTGACAATGATGCGATGATGCAAAATTAGGCATAGCTGTCGTGCGCTGGAGGCGGTCATATGCAAACGACTGGAGCTATGATGTCACCTTGCCCCGTAGGATCCACAACGAGCTGTATTTGGAGCTTGATTAAATAAATGCTTTGTTTATAATGGGGAGGACGTCTTAAGCTATGAAACTTGCAGGAATTTTTAAATGGTACAAAGACCTCTTATATGCTAAAAGATCAAGGCAAATTTGGTTTCTCATGTCATCACCCCTTTAATTGAAATGTTAGTACATAGTAGTTTAAAGGGATAGTTCACCCAAAAATGAAAATTATTCCATGATTTACTCACCCTCAAGCCATCCTAGGAGTATATGGCTATCTTCTTTCAGACGAACACAATCTGAGATATATTTAAAAATATAATTAGTCCTCCAAGGTTTATAATGGCTGTGAATGTTACCCCAAATTCAATGACATGACGTACTATGCGTTGTACATCATGGCGTAGTGTAGAATGTCATGGCATTGTGTACTACGTCGCGGAAGTTAACGTTTTTTGGATGTACGTCAAATGCGTATGGCTGTTGCGCCAGAAGCTCATTATTATACTTTATAAAGTTTTAAATAAGGACACTTGTCTTACACAAACGCATCGATTCACTTCAGAAGGCCTTTATTAACCCCCTGGAGTTGAATGGATTCATTTTTTTATGGATGGATGTAGGGCTGGGCGATATATCGCATGCGATTGTCACGCGTATTTCGTCAGTTCCCAAGCCACGCAATATCGCGTTCATTATCAAAGGCGATTCATCTGCGATATGAACACGATATTGCGTAGCTTGTCAGTGATCTACGGTTCTGTCTATTAAATGGCGCTCCATTTGAAAGCAGGTGATGGCGATTTAGAGGTAATCAGGGAACCAGCTTTACTGACGAAATGCGTACGTGACAATCGCATGCGATATATCACCCAGCCCTAGATGGATGCATTTTTGTTTTTTTTGTCTTCAGAATTTGGGGTACCATTCACAACCATTATAAACCTTGGAGGACTAAGGATATTTTAAAATATATCTCAGATTGTGTTTGTCTGAAAGAAGATAGTCGTATACACCTAGGATGGATTGAGGGTGAGTAAATCATGGAATAATTTTTGGGTGAACTATCCCTTTAAGACAGTTGATATAAAGTGAGACCAAAACAAG
This sequence comes from Chanodichthys erythropterus, assembly GCF_024489055.1. Taxonomy (NCBI): domain Eukaryota; kingdom Metazoa; phylum Chordata; class Actinopteri; order Cypriniformes; family Xenocyprididae; genus Chanodichthys; species Chanodichthys erythropterus. The sequence goes on from NC_090241.1 coordinate 25,390,020, forward strand.
AATATAATGCTGAAAGTCTCACAGAATTCTCTTTCCTTTTCTAAAAAATTGTTGGATAAATTTAGTCTTTGCTTTCACAAGTCTCCAAAATCATTAACTGCGTGTGCACAGTGTGTGTTTTGTTGAAATTCTGGACTGTGCACAATGCACATGCCACATCTCCGCTATTCGCACTTGCTTCAGTATATGGCTCTTGTTATCAATGCACACATAGCATGAAGGAGATAAGAGACTTTCAGAAAATGTTAAATGTGTCTTAATTGGGCAGTCAGGTTAATGTTCCATCTTATGCCACATAGCATCTTAGGAAATCTGAGAACACCTGGGATATTTTAGGTCTGGACATGTGAAGACGGCATGACTGACACTTTGACTGAGGCCTCACTATATGTATGACCACAATGCCCTTTAAGGTAGTGCAGAGTTAATGATTGAACTGACTGAAGCATCACATAGCACTAACAAGTATGTAGGCCAAGGTGTACGAGAAAGACTGTCCCTCTTCAGAAGGATGACCTGGTTGTGAGTGCAATGGCCTGTTTATCATAAAAAAAAAAAAAAGAACATGATGTACACCATGACTAAACCGGAGAAGATCAGCAATGAAATAACATGCATGATCACTATCTTTTAGTCAAAACTGAAAGTGAGGATTGACTAAGAATTGACTTTGAACTCCTCAAAACACAAAAAAAGCAAAGAGCAAAGTCATTGCGGATAAGCATGGATTAGCATATTCCATAACATATTGCAAGTGGTTATTGTGTAACATACAGTGTTCATGCTATAGTAACTCTATAACATGTAGCTATGGTGATACTTCAATCATCATACGTAACTATGGTTCCTTCGCAATAAATACTTCCTGCAACTGAATAACGTGGTTCGACTTTGTAACTAGTGCGACATTTAGGCATAGTTAGGTCATAAATTTAAGTAAACAGAGAAAAGCACCCCAGCCCTTACAGCAGAGGCGGAGGGGCGCCTGTATGCAGGACAGGACAGAGATGCTGTCAGGGTTTCATAAACCTTCATTAGCTATGACAACAGACAGAGACAGACTCACAAGGCAGGAATGCCAGGCCTGGCATAGAGACCATGTGGAAAACACAGGAACACATGCGACAGCACATACTAAGACTCCATAGAAATGTTCTCACACTTTGAGCAAACCGGCAAACTGGCGTTGACGGCTATAATGCAAGAACGATCAGCAGACCCATAAAAACCATAAAAACAGACAGAGACTTTGAGAGAAACTGTCCTACACATTTTCTCCACACACACATGCCACGGAAATGTGTGCGTATGTGTAATGCACAGAGCCAGTTGGGTCAATTCGGGTCCAGAACACACAGAAACTGCTGTTGTCCTCAAGCGAACCTGACTGGAAACACACTGCCAGATTATAACACTGCCACACACTCACACACAAAGTCTTTCTCTCACATACACAACACACAAAATTCCACAAGTACACCACACAAATACAAACTTAGACTCATGCCAAGCAACACTCTATGAGGACATGGTAAAGTCATTTTTCTGTTGGATTCTTTCAGAAATTTCCATCTGCATAGGCTAAAAACATACACATTATGTAAATATAAGTAATTGTTTATAGTAGATGCTTAACCACAGGCAGCATTTACATTAACATACCTCTCAGAAACCGGAACAGCCGATATATTCCTTGAAATCAAGCTGGTTTAGATTTAACCTCAAGAAATATGGTCAACTTGAGGAGAAACACAAATTCAAATCCATGTGAGCCAACATCACATCCTCAAAAAACAAAAAATCTTTGCATAAACCCAACTTAAAGGGATGTTCATTTGTCTCTTATTTTACAAGTTTTCTGATATGTAATGCAAAATAATGTTAAAAAAAGTGGAAATGAAAAGTGCAGCATTCTCTTCTGTATTAAAGAGATCGTTCACCGAAAAATTAAAGTTCTGTCATCATAAATGAAAATATTTAGAGAATTCTTTGTTTAAAGATAACAAAAACCATTCATTTTGTTCTTCAAAATGTCTTCTTTCATATTCCACTGAAGAAAACATAGGTTTGGAATGACATGAGGGTGAGTAAATGAAAATGTTGATAGAAATTACATTTTTGGGTGGAGAATGCTGCACTTTTCATTTCCACTTTTTTTTTTTTTATTACTTTAACCTATGGATTTCTTTTTTATTTTTATTGTTTGCATTACTTATACAGTCAAACCAAAAATTATTCAGACATTTTTTGATATATTTTTACAAGTGGGTGCAGGACACTATAGTTCATTTATGTAAGTGAGGATTGCAAAATAAAGTAAACTGTGACATATTATACCTAAAAATTCTTCATACAGTGGACTACCAGTAAAACTGATACAAATTTGGAACCAAAAATTATTCAGACACTTTGACCTGACCATGTTTTGCTTAAGTGTTATCTGACATAATTAAGATTATTTTTTCTAAAACAGTTTAACTCTGAGATCTGTATTACCATTTTCTTTAAACTATAGTGAATGAACTGTATTAATGAATGAAATATTCAAGGTGTCTGAATACATTTTGGTTTGACTGTATATCAGAAAACTTGTCCAATAAAGGACAAACGTGCATCTCGAAATGTCGATGATGTACACATAACCGAGTGTGAAACAACTTAAGACAGTTTGAAGAAGAACCTCAACTGAGCCTCAGCAACATCCACCTCTAATTGGTCAATAGCGGCATTATTCGTGTAATGACCACTAAAACTTAATGGACCCTTTTCACAGATTGTGATGACGCGTTTTAGCGATCATCAATATCATATCGTTATATTTTCTTTTTTTTTTTTTTTTAAATGTAGGTACATTTATAACGCTATACTTAGTATTATATTACCGTTGCATCAAATTACAAAAATCTAGTTAATGCTGCTGTGAGAGTGTTTCTAATACAGCAGCCATGGGAGCGACAGTAAAAGTGACATCTTTCTCTCTTCTGACTCCCGTTATCAAATCACTCTCCATTTTGTTCCTCTTTATGAAAGTTGTGAAAACACTATTGTTGATTTTTTTTCTTTTGCTATTTGAGCAAATGGAAACACAAAAAATATATTTAATGTATTCTCTCATTCACCGCTATAGAATTTTACCCAACTATGACAACTTCCGCTTCTGAGAAACTCGGAAATGTGAAAAGGGTCTATTATTATAGTAACACTTTATAATAATGTTCATTAGTTAAAGCTGCAGCCCACAACTTTTTTGTGTTAAAGATTTACAAAAATTATATAATGATAATATACAACATGAATCCATTTTCCAAACCGTGTTTTTGTCTTATCCTGAATCATTATGGTACACTTATAATAAGTGTTTATATTCAGACTATTTCAGACCGGACTGGTAGGACTCGCCGCAGAGTATCACAGTAACTGCGTGACTCGCCATAGACATACACAGAGAAAAGTAGCTCTGGCTAGAATGTTCCTCCGCAAGACGCGTGCAGTTCTGTTTATTAACCGCTAGTGGGCCAAAAATCGCGGACAGCAACTTTAACATTAAATAATAATGAACTACACCCTACAACATTTATTAATAATTGTTAATGTTAATTTCAACTTTACATACAACATCTTTAAAATCCAGAGTTGTATTTGTTAACGTTAGTTAATGCACTGTGAAGTAACATGAACAAACAATGAACTGCTGTATTTTTAATAACTAACATTAACAAAGATTAACAAAAACAGTAACAAATGTATTTCTCATGGTTAGATCAAGTTAGGTAATACATTAACTAATGTTAACAAATTAACCTTATTGTAAAGTGTTACCATTATAATTATAGTGAAACAAAATCCCCCTGCTTCATGGTAATGACTGACTGACTGTATATGCCTTACATACTTCTAGAAAATGCTAAATATCTATAGGATTTAATAAAAAACAATGAAAGTTAAAAAAAAAAAAAAAAAAAAAAAGATCATACATTTCCTTTTTTCAGTCTATTTGATTCTCAACCCATGTAGGTTTAGTGAAGCCATATATAGCAATGTCAAGCATCTGAGCAAATAGTACCAATCCACAGTAGATGCTGTGCAAAGACATACATTAATCATTTATCATTCCATCATGCTGAAAAACCTCCACACACTGAACATCAATTATTTCTGAACTGTTAAATTCACCATAAGCAAACAAATATTATTTATAAAAAGATGCAAAGACAAAGATAGCACTGTAAAACATTAGCCACCACAGTAAACAAACAAGCATCAGGCCAGCACTGTTCAAGTTACATTACAAAATGGCCTGAAGTCAAAATTAGGCTGTTTACTAATGAGAAATCTTTCTCAGCTTTACGTATTCGTCTTTGGTTACCCTTGCCGTAATGCGACCACTCACTCTGCTCATGCAAACATGGGGCAAGAACACACACATGACCAGAAAAGTGTAACTGACTCCTCCTTCCTCTTTCCTCCCTTTTCCCTCCTTCCGTACAGGGGGTCTTTCTACCCTGTGTCCAATCCCAGTGGTCTGCATGCACACACACGCATACACACATACAGAGCCAACTTCCCCTTCAATGGGCCTCTCTACAGGGCTACAGTCAAGGCCTCACAGCTTCTGCCTAGAGTTACAGAAACTACACACAGGCCCACACATTCCAGCCTCTGAAATGAACACCGCCACAATAACAACCTAAACATCACAATCCAATTCCTTTAAACAAAAGAAACATATCAGTGCAACCTACATAGTGCAAGATGTATAGAAAGGAAGTCCAGTATGACACAGGCTCAGAAACGATCATGATTGTGATCAAAACACACAGGTGCATGGGAATTCTGGAACATACTGAACATGTAAACGTCCTGTATAGAGTAATATAGATTTTGCTACTGCTGTGCATTCTGGAGCTCAGCACAAAGCCATGTAGTTTTAGTAACTTCTCTTGCACTGATAATCTAGTAAAACTAACAAAAATTAAGAGAAAGAGGGGAAAATGTGTACATATGTATACATTATCAAAGATTTTAATGTTTTTGAAGAGGAAAAAAAAGGTCTCTAACAAAGAAAGAAGAACTGTTCACCAAGGCTGCATTTATTTGATCCAAAATGCAGCAAAAACAGTCATTATGTGAAATATTATTACAATTCAAACTAACGGTTTTCTATTTTAATATATTTTAAAGAGTAATTTATTCCTGTGAAGGCAAAAGTGAATTTTCAACAGCCATTACTCCAATCTTCAGTGTCACATGATCCTTCAGAAATCATTCTAATAGCATATTTGCTGCTCAAGAAACATTTATTTTTACCATCAATGCTAAAAGCGGTTGTGCTGCTTAATATTTTTGTGGAAACCATGAGAGATTTTTTTCAGGATTCGTTGATGAGTAGAAAGTTCAAAAGAACACTGTTTATTCATAATAGAAATCTTTTGTAACATCAAAAACTTTACTGTCTTTTTTGATCAGTTTAATGCATCCTTGCTGAATAAAAGTATTCATTTCTTTTAAAACAAATGTTTTGACCAAAAACTTTTTAATGGTAGTGTACAAACGAAAGACAGTGGTACTGAATAAAGGGGGAAAGAGGGTTTTGAAACCTTTCCAGGGTATCACGTCTAATCTTGTTACATGGTTGGATATCTCATACTATTTCCCCTCAAATTAGAAAATAGCAACCATGAATTTAAACAATGGAGCATCGTTCACAAAGCAACCAAATGCATAATAGCAACACAAAACATAAACACGTTATATCTGGGAATTAATATGGCCAGGTATTTTTCTTTTGACCATGCTTGTCTGACATGCCCTAACTAGTTATCCAATACACTGTAAGAAAAAAAAAAGTCAGTAAAAATAGGCCACAATGTAAGTATAAATATGAAGAAATTTCCCATATTGTTTTTTTTTTTTTTTGTTTGTTTTTTTTATACAGGTGTTTTGCCTGTTTTTTCTTAAATTATGCATTGTGTTGTGTTTTAGGGTTAACGGGAATTTCCGTAAAATTACTGCATAATGTCCTGGCAGAAAATTACCAGTACATTTTCCGTTTTTATTTCTTACAGTGTAGGAATGCTGAAAAAGTCCTAGCCCAGTTCAACAGACATGTTAAACAAACTATGCGGACTACAACAGATTCTCAACATACCAACAGCACAATGTGCTTTCATGTCACACGCTCCCTCTCTCTCCTATATGAAGGGCATTATGTTTAACAATACTGCTGAGGTTAATATGATTTATTACCATTATTAGGTTTTTAATAAAGCATTTTTATGTTTCACTTTCATCATAAGGTTTTATAAAACATCCATCAGAAAAAACACTTTTTTCTGAATATGTGAAAAACTACAATAATGTGTATTATTGTGATTGCAGAAAATTAACAAGTACAAAAATAGCAATTAAATAGTTAATTGGAAAAATTACTTTCACTTAAAATTATTAAACATTATAAACAATAGGCAAGTGCATAATAAATCATGTCTTAATGTACATTTAAATATGTGAAAATATATGAATGAAAGTTTAATTACATTGTAACTATTCTAATGTATATTAACTAATGATCTATTAAGCATTACGAAATGCATTAATGTATGGAAATATTATCAAAGAAAACTATATTATAAAGTCATACCGCAAACCCATAGCTATCAAAAAAAAAAAAAAAAAAAAAAAAACATGTATCCGCTGTGAATCACTAAAGCCTGCATTTTTATGAATTCCTAGTTCAGTATATCTCTGACATTACAGTGTTTGGTTAGAAAAGTCAGCAAAATCTTCAAAGCAGTAAGTTTATAAGTACTGGTAAAGCTATAGAAGAGATATTGTCGTTGTGGCTGCATGATGTCGCAGTTACAAATTACTGCAACAGATGAGCAGATACGCAGCTATACTATCAAACTCATTACACGCTTTTATGTTGCTTTGAATAGAATCAATGCTCATTAGAACTAATGTCCTGCTTTAAGTCATTCTTCAGAACTGTGTGTACTTGGAGGCATGTGCAAAGTTTTCCACGTTGTATAACTTGCCAAGATCGGTGTTTAAATTGCATTCAATCAGTGCTACGAGAAAAATGCCTCTAAGACACAGAACGAATAAATAAACAGGTTTTCTAGTGACGAACGTGTTTTAGCTCAGAAACTACCCACATGAACTCTCTCTCTATCTGGATCTCATGTGCCATGTTAAAAAAAAAACAGTCACTTGAGTAGGTTACCTAACATTAGCAGACTAGCAGCTTTTGTTTTGAATTGCATTAGTGTGCGCACAAGGTTCACTTTGATAATAATGTGTGTTAGAGTAAACAGTTCGCTTCGTACCTGCGTGCAACTTTTCCGATCAAGCGTGATGTGACTTTTGCTGCTTCACTCTAGCCCGTAACTTGTAAATCTTGTTTTTTTCACGCCGAGAACTTGGCGCCAGCTCACATGCTAGCACGCCGAGAAAACACGCCCACCGCCTCGGCAGCGCAGCCCGCAGAGGGTCGCCTCGCTCCGCGTCCAGCCGCACCGCAGCCCCGTATTCGCGATGGAGCCTCCGGAGGAGCTAGTTGATGAGATGCTAACGAATTACGCTGGCTATTGCTGCTTTGCAATCCATCCCGTGCAGATTTTATCGCGAGTCTATGAATTAACTAAACACAAATAGTACAAAAATATCAGTCGAATCTGAAAGCACTACCTCCGCGCCCTGTGGGTGATTCGCAGTTTCCGGGCACAAAACAAACTTTGAACCCACGCTGGTTAGGACTGTAAAAATGTTGTACTTGACCCTAAATAGATGGGACTCCGTGTAATTACGCCCCGCCCCGACTCTACCCTGTACGGTGGATTTTCCTCCAAAGACTGTGCTGTGAGCGTTCGTCCGCTGTTTTGGTTGGTGTGACATCCTCTGCCACGCGCGCACTGTTTGGACAGGTCGGTTGTTCGTAAAGCGCGTGGGGACAACTCCCACATTCCACAAGCAAAACACATTCACTCACACGCACGCACGAACCCCACTGCATTCACAGGCAGCGACTGCGCGCGCACACACACACTCACACACACACTCACGCGCGCGAGGGGTGTGTCGTGACGTCAGAGGCACCAACGAGGTAAACAGTTTGTCCGCATGAGGTCGAGCGTTATGTTCGTGTATAAATGAGGAGAAATGTGTGTCAGCCACTTAATTCGGTGTTTGACTGCGTTATATGAATTGAAAATCATTTACTCATCCTGTTGTTGCAAACCCGACTTTCTTCTTTGGAGCACAAAAGAGCCTCGGTCACTGTACTATTCACTTTACGTAAATAAAAAAGCTAAACGGCTATCATTCCCTAACATTCTGCCTTATTCTCTCTCTCTCTCTCTCTCCTTTTTTTGTGGAAAAAAAAGTCATAAGGGTGACTAAATGATGAGAAAAAAATATTATTATTGTTGTATTTTACTGCTCCTTTAAGAAAAACATAAATACAACACAAAACAATTTATGGCCGAGCCAATAACCTACTTAACCTAATAGCAGTATGCGATTTCCAGTCACTACAGTAACCGCAGTAATTCATGGAAATGTTCAGCCATCTATGACGGCTAGTCTTTTTAAATATAATATTTTGGTTTGTAAGGAGATGAGTTCATGTTTTTTTTGGGTGTGTCTGCCTGAGTAGTATAGCAGAGGCTTCTGTTTTAGGCCTTAAACTCAGCACATGTTGTGTGCTTGTGTGTATTCATAAGAGCAAAATAACATACAAGTTTGATTGTGTAAGCCTGATCACATGGGGAAATTCATCCCTGTGGCACCCAGTGTGAGAAGAATGGTTCTGTGTCATGTTTGTGTGCATTACATTTGTATGTATATAATATCTGAGCAGTAAAGATTGATGGTGAATGTACGTGAATGAACGTGATGGGGTGACGTAGCGAAAGGAAGATCGTAGAAGCATGAACGGAAGTAAAAGATACAGAGAGAGGGGCCTCTTATGGTTATCCCCTGGCTGTTTCCGTTGTCCTCTCACAGGAACATATGGGCTATTGTCTGGAAATATAGAGGGGCACGTTTAGGGTACTAAGCATTCTTTGTACGTCCACTTAAAACAGAAAAGCAGAGAGAAATAAAAGATTCAGAGGCTTATGGAATAGGTACATAATCATTACACTATCAACAAAATAATATGTGAAGCTATGTGCTTTTGATGTTTAATCTGGTCTTGTGACCTTCAGATGACTCTGTCATGGTGTTCACCTATAAAAGATCCCTCTCACGATAGACTCCTGCATTTAAAGACTATATGATCATACTCACTTTTTTTTTCCAAAACCTTTGTTCTTTTCTCTCCATTTGTAATGCACAAAATGTTCTGACGGTTACAGTGATGTAACAGGTCATAACCGCTCAGAGACTACAAAGATCATGCTGGAATGTGCGAGGAACATAGAATGTTACTTCATTTTAGGTCAAAAGTCAAGGGCAGCCAGCCAATCAGGATTCTGCATGGAAATCATTCAAATTTTTAAAGCTATAAACAATAAAACGTTATCAACAATAGACTTTGTAAACAGCATTAATACAGTATGCCTTTTTTGTGCTTTACTTTTGTGCAAGATAAGGAGTTTGTTGGATTCATAGTTGGCATTGTAAAATTAGATAAAACTTGGGTTACGCTTTATTTTAAGGTATCCTGGTTACTGTGTAATTACATGAATAAGTACTAAGTCATTTTAATGAACGTACTTACTACAGGGTTTGGTTAAGGGTTAGATGTGTGTAATTGTGTATAATGTACTGTTATAGGAAGTGCACAAAGGGAAACAAAAAAAGAAAACACTCATCTTTATTGCTACATATTTACTCATAAATGGCACAATAACAACACCAAAAAAAGCATTTGATTTCATGGAGAAAGGTTTGGATAAACAGTGGAAAATTTGACCAAAATAAAGGCAGTTTTCAGCCTCAAATTTGACTCTTGCAAATGCTTAAAGAATCTATTGCAGATGTTTTTGTCACAATTAAATAAATACATTTAACAAGTAAACACTTGGTGCATGGCCGTCATCTCTTGTAACGATTTCAGGATAATGAAAGGGGAATACCGTTTTGTAATAATCTGATGTGCCTGTTGTTCGGTAGAAAGGTAGAAATAAGTAAATAACACGATTAAAACCTTTTTTGACAGGGGAGATTGTGAGTGCGTGAGAGATGTGCCTTCAGTTCGCGCCACTGACTGAGCTTAAGTTACAGTTAAAGTAACGTTATATGTTAGCGTTAAGCGCAACAACATACGATATGAAATACATATTAGCAATAATATAAATAAAAGAAAGCAAAAAATAAGCTGATAAAATTCGACAGATATGAAAGTAAGTAGGTTATAACTTACACAACGGTTAAAACGATTTAACAAGCCAAAAATACTGTTGGTTTGCGTGAACCTGAAGCGGCCGTAGCTAATTAAGCTAGCCAAGCACCAAATATATGCCCGAAAATTCACTATAAAGACATATACATACACACACACGATTGAATACGATACAATTGTATAAAACAACACTAATAGCGACATAATTGAATAATTATCTCGAAGTCGCTCCACATGGCAGTGCGGTCCCATGGTGTAATGGTTAGCACTCTGGACTTTGAATCCAGCGATCCGAGTTCAAATCTCGGTGGGACCTCGTCCTTTTGAAATTGCAGAAAAAGCTACTGAAGTCGAAGATTGAAAACAAATGCAGTCTTGTTGAATTAGAAAACCAAAGGCCAAAGCATCAGCAATGTACCTCTGTGAAGTGATAGCTAATTGAGCACGTGTTTGTTTACAAAACAAGCAATGACAGTGTCTTCAAGAAGAGTCTCGGGAGTACACTCATATTTCATTTATTGATGAGGATGGGCTGGTTTTGATATTTGATAGCTGGTTATGGCATTTAAGTCATCAAAATTTGTGACAGTAAAATACATTCACATCAGCACAATGTAAACAGCCCCTCTAGTTGGTGCCTTGTTGCAATGGTCATTATTGTTAACACATATGTCACAGTAAGTATATGTGTGAATATCAAATAATTTGTGTATCTCTTTTACAGTGATTTTTTTCTTTTCAACTCTATTACCTGTCAAACTATTGCGACCTATTTCATTTGCTAATATCGTACACATATATTTCATAATAAACACACAATTAAATAAAAACATATTATTAATTAACACTTTGCACAGCACATAAGCAATATTTAGATTACAGTCTGATGGTTACAAGGATAAAATCATATAAAACCAAGTTTAGGATTGTATGCCACACCTAGTGAACTACGCCTAACTGGCAACAAGCAAAGACTAGTGCTTGTCTGTACTAAACATAAGAAAAGCACAACATGATTAACAAATTTAGAAGAAGAAAAAAAAAAGAAAAAAAAACACACAAACATGACAGCAAACCTAAATAACTGGAAATCAGTTACTTTATTTTAAAAATGAGAGTCTAGGCATTTTAGTTATTCATATTTTCCATTTTTATTAATACTTTATTTAAATACCAAAAAAGTATGAATTTAAAAATGCATCAGTTGCTGAAAACATGATTGTCTGGTAAAGGGCATTTTGAATAGAAAACAAACTACCAAAACATTCTGACCATTTTAGCTGAAAACAAACACACAAGGACGTCAAATCAATGAAAATCAATGAAAATAAAAACAGAACAACACAATAACAGTCATACACTTTGGCATCCTGGATTAAAAGTCCCATTTACTCAACCCAAAATAGATTTGAGTGTTTAAAAACTTTGTCTATCATTTATTTTTCCATTAGACATACTTTGCCAGGAAAATGTCCAGTTGTTGTTTTTCTCATATAAACCATTTTTATTTATTAAAAAGCATATAATTTAAAAACACTTTACAATGCACTCAATTTTACCCTGACCTTATCTCACTGATTTATACTACATGTGAACATGAGAGAAAAAGTGGAAGCTTGCATATACTGAGTTGTCATAAATGTCATTTTTCTCTGTGTCTATAATGTCAAACACTCCTCTGATTCTGTGTATAAATGTAACACTGACAATATCCACTGGACTACCATCTTGTCCTTTGTTCTCTCAATTTTGTTTTTCTCCATCTCTCTATACTGTGTTCATTTTCGCAGCTGTTGAGGTCCCAGCATGACTTTATTGATGAAGTTCACAATGGCTGTGGCTGGCTGCTCTGGGTCTAGCTCTGCAAACAGGTGACACAAGTTTCCCAAACCACCACTGCGACGTGCAACAAATCCAAACATCCTATAGAAAACAAGTATGTGTCAGACCATGACAGATTGTTAAAGTGCCCCTATTATGCAATTTTAAAGGTTCCTAATTTTGTTTATAGGTTAACATGTATCTAAGGTCAAAAACACTTTCATTTTCTCACATTGTAGCATCACCTCTTTTCTCACAGTGTCTGAAATGGTTCAATCAAGAGTCCAGTCAGGGTTGCCAGGTTTTCACAACAAAACCCGCCTTTACTACTCAAAACTATCCCAATCATGTTTCGGGTGAGTCCCTCTGTAAAAATCGAATTCAGAGGGGAAAAATCCGTGTTTTTGGTGGGGTTCTCCTTGTAAAATTCGCATTCCAGGGGCTAATTATCAAATTATTTGTGGTCGCTTCAACCTGCGGACATGAAAAACAACCTAAGGCAACAATGTTAACCCTTTCAAGCGTGAGTTTTTTTAAGGCGACCATTATTTTAGAACATTTTTCCTTATTGTTTCCATGGTGACGTGTCATGCATGTCACGTACGCTGAACACAGCAACAATAACACTGTATGACAGATGGATCGCTATTCTTTTGTTTTTCCTTTTTGTATTTAAAATATTCACAAACTTGCTTACCATGTCATCAACTATCTCATATTCCGATTCTCAAATATGTGTAAGTGAGTGTGTTTTGTCATTTAAAAACCTTTATAAATGATCTTTTTAACTTGATCTATAATGCGAGATGGGCACTGCCATCTTAGTTTGCCCCGCAGTTCGCAGAGTCGGATTTACAGCAGGTGAATTCATCAGTTTCTCCCAAAATATATGCAAGTAAGTGGCTGGTGAACTGGAAGAATAATAGAGTAAACTTTATAGTTACTTAGGCCCTTTATGTGTGGCTGATATGAATAAATGTCGGCAAATTATATTTGAATTGACTGTTATTGCTGCTTCCACTGATGTCTGACATCAATTTGTATTTTATAAACTAATAATGGTGCTTATGCATGAAACCTTAAAAAAAACATTATGTGGCTGAGAACACTGCATAGCTGTGATATATGACAAGAGCTGAGCGCGTCTTTCTCGCAGCCAGAGCGCGAAAGCACAGTTTGAATCTGGCAGTTATGTGACGTCGCTGAACATTATAAATCCCATATGTAAGACCGTACTACTCAAAGGGTTAAAGTAGCCCAAAACCACAGATTAGGCAACACTGGATCCGTTCTCTCTAAACCCCCCCTTTACGATAGCTACCATGCTTTGATTGGTCAGATGGCCATGTCTGTTGTGATTGGTCTACCTCTTAAAGTGCGTGTCAGGAATGAAACAGCCATTACCAAATCTGAATTTCAGCCCCAGAGTCTCCCTTAGCACTTGTTTACTTGTTTACAGTGAGGATGGCGTCATAGTTCTTGGGCAGCCAGTGAAGACCATAGGCGTGCATTATGTAAATTAGTTACAAACCATACAGGTTTGTGCAGGAAGACTGGAATAACTGACGACTCATTTCAGGCAGTTTAGAATTGGTTCTTTCTTTTGGCAGACAATAACTCCATTTGTCATGCATTTTGATATTTGAAACTTTGCAGATCTAAACAGCTATAAAACACACTACGTGAAAGTTAATATCCGAAAAAGCATGAAAGGGGCACTTTAAATTAAGAAACTTGCTTAAGTGTGGCATAAAAATGTGGTCTCACTCCTAAATTTACATATTTGGGAATAAACTTCCCGAAAACATAAGAAATGCTACACCGAAAGAGAATATATGAGTGTATAAGTAGCAACACTTACTTGCAGGAAGTGTTATCAGCATCAATCCACCTGGCACGCAGACACAGACACACACACAGAGGCTAAGCAACATGTACAAGCAGAGCAAGTAAGAGAGAAGCATAAAAGAGAGCAGAAGAGCCCTTGTGCAAAAAAATAATGGCACGTTGACAGCCTTAGATCAGCATGAGAGGCAAACCCTCTTGTCTAGCCATCTTTACTAGACTACGTTCAAAGCGATACATATTGGCTTGGCCATGAACAATGCAGTATGTTGTAGATTGGAGTTGTATTTTCCTAATGATTCCATCTTGAATTTTACCTTTGATCCAGCGGATCCACACTGCTGAAAGTCACACTATGAATAGGGTAATGTCGCCTGAAAAAGAGTCTATATAAATAAAAAGAGAGAGAAACAAAGAAAGAGGATATGGATTAGATGCTTATCTGTGCTATGTGTCCTTTTTGGGACAGAATATGACAATGAAGACTGTTTTTACTTTTCAGTGTCTCTGATTAATGTCTTGGATATGAGCCGTAAAGGCCTGTAGTTTACTTGAATGTCTAAAATAAGTAACTTTAATCTCATATTTGAAGGATGGTGCTAAAAATATGCTTGGGGAGTGTTATTAATAAAGCCATGATACAATGTAAATTGTTTTGCTTGGCGAAGCAAAACATAAGTGTTATTCAACATGTGTGTTTGTACTGTACCTGCGCTGATTATCAGTGAGGGTGATGCCCTGTGTGGACACTTTGAAGTGGACGACTGTGGGTGAAGGACGAGGCTCCTGGGTCAAAGTGCACTTGGTTGCCTTGGAGACGGCTTGCGGGCCAGTCAGAGATTCCGTTTCCACTGAGTTTAGGTAGAGAACATTACAAGCTGACAATAAGAGAGAGAGAGAGTAGAATATTAGATGGAGAAAAGGGACATTTCTGTCATGACATCTCTTGGAGTGTTTGCCATGGTAATGGATATGACAATTGTTGATATGTTTAGCAATCATAGATCTGCAACGCTGCTGCTATCGGTTACTTCTGCTGCTGCAGAGCAAGTACGGGACTCGCTACTACCAATTCATACAAGACACGCTGCTATTAGCAAGTAAGGCATGCTGCTGCTGTACAATATGAATTACGTGTAGCAGATCTATACAGGTGGAGCTGGGGAAGGTGGAGGGTTTCTGAAAGTGTGCTGCAACTGCTATAGCAAATGCTGACCAAGTATTTGAAGGTTGAGCAACAAGCTCACTGGCTATAGATACAGCAGGAACCAATCAGCTGTGCCCTATAGAGAATGATGTGATTGCTGAGTTAAACACTCCACTTTTTTTTTAAAATTTGCTAATTTTCCAACTCCCCTAGAGTTAAACAGTTGAGTTTTACCGTTTATTGAATCCATTGAGCCGATCTCCGGGTCTGCCGGTACCACTTTTAGCATAGCTTAGCATAGATCATTGAATCTGATTAGACCGTTAGCATCTTGCTAAAAAATGACCAAAGAGTTTCGATATTTTTCCTATTTAAAACTTGACTCTTCTGTAGTTACATTGTGTACTAAGACTGATGGAAAATGAAAAGTTGCGATTTTCTAGGCCGATATGGCTACTCCCATTCCGGCGATATTTTGATATTACGATATTTTGATATTACAATGATATTACGCAGCGCCTGTGACCCCCTGCTTGCACAGGGAACGTGCCTTGCAACCATGGAGACATTTGTGAGAGACGCTGCGTAATATCATTGCGCCTGCTGCACCCATGGTACAGCAGCAAAGTTCATTGATTATTACGCCGGAATGAGAGTATAGTTCCTAGCCATATCGGCCTAGAAAATCGCAACTTTTCATTTTCTGTTGTTCTTAGCACATGATGTAACTACAGGAGAGTCAAGTTTTAAATAGGAAAAAAGATCGGAACTCTTTGGTCATTTTTGAGCAAGATGCTAATGGTCTAATCAGATTCAATGAACTATGCTAAGCTATGCTAAAAGTGGCACCGCCAGACCCGGAGATCGGCTGAATGGATTTGAAAACGGTAAAACTCAACTGTTTAACTCTAGGGGAGTTGGAAAATGAGCTTATTTTCAAAAAAAGTGGAGTGTTCCTTTAAGGACCTATCAGCCTGTGCCATCTAGAGTTTCATGAACCTTGTATTAATTTGTTTCATTTTTTTATTTTGAAATATAACTAATATAAACTATGAAGTTTATCACCAAGGGTTTTTTTATACACTACCATTCAAATGTTTGGTGTCAGTAAGATTTTTATTATTATTATTATTTTGCAAGGATGCATTAAAATGATCAGAAGTGACAGTGTTGCTTGCAAAATTTTAAATAAATCTTGTTCTTTTGAAGTTTCTATACATAAAAGAATAAAAAATAGTATCATATGCACAAAATATTAATAAGCACTCTGTCCAGTATCTTGAGCACCAAATCAGAATATTAGAATGATTTTTAAAAGATCATGTGACACTGAAGACTGGAGTAATGATGCTGAAGTTTAACAATATTTCATATCATTACTGTTTTTAAAGTATTTTTGATCAAAACCTTTATATATAGCTTTTTTTACTCCCACCATCTATACATAGAAAAATAAAATAAAAAATAAACTTACCTGCCCCCTGTTTCAGTAAGTCTGCAGCTGTGCTGGTATTAGTTCCACTTTGCAACTCCTGCAATTCACCAACAAGGTCTGAAACACAATTATACAGTCATTATACACTCCCTATGAAAAAAAAGAATGCATTTCCAAAATTTTACATGTCTGTATGACCTCTATCTGGGATCCGTAGTACACATGGAAGAGAGACAGGAGTAATGGAGTGCTGATACACCAAAGCAGACAAGGAGCCTGGGAGGAAAGAGAAGAATCAGAATACAACAGGGGTCGCTGTTTTCTACACAGAGCATTACAAAAAAACATCCATAAACCAGGAATAATCATTTTAGTCTCACCAAAATATGTTTCATTTTGACAGCCTTTGATCTTCACACCTTTAGCGCCACTCTCAATCAGGAAGTGCCTAACTAGCTGCTCCTGTGGGTTGCCCATCTCACCATGGTTACTAGCGTGGGCTGGAGGTGTGGTGACTTTGAGGGCCAATCCATATGCGCCTTGGAATGAATTACTATCCCTAATGAGGAAGCAGCCAGGCTCCTTATCTTTTAATACTGCAATAGCTAAATGAGGAAAGAGATCTTTTTTTTTATAAAGTCACAGCAATATTTATACATCAGCTCCTAAAGAATGATCATTTAATACAACTAGATTTTTAAATGTTTTGATTCCTACATTTTATTTGCTCATAATATGTTCAGATTTTAAATTTTTTATTGCATTGCTATGGAGTTGCTGGGTGTTTATTACTTGCACTGAGTATCGATTAATCATATTGGATAAAATTCTGACCAATAAGAAAATTTGATTATTATTTTTTCATGATATAGTTGATAACTGATAAATGGCCAATATTAATATTCTTTATCATTTTGTTTAAACACTTCTGACTAAAAGGTACGAAGATATTAAGATATTATAAACATTAACATCTTGCAAGGCAATCTAAATGTAAAAACAGGGTAAATGAGCATTTGCGGTTAAATAGCTAATATCACCCAATACCCATAAATCAAAGAAGTTTCTAATGGTACCAATATATTGTGCATCACTAATAGTAAAACTGTAGCGCATAGGGCTAGCAATGCTATGATCATGGGATCAATTAACAGAGAATACATACAAAATCTTTCAAATAAATGTATATATGTTATATTGACACAAGCAACAATAAAAATGTAGATGTTCTCACCCTGGTCTCTGGAGATGCCAGGTTTATACCAGTACTTGGAGCTGTCTTGAACAAACTTGGAGCTGAGGCGGTTCTCTGGCTCCTCCACACCACTAGAGGGGGTTACTTTGTGACTAGATGTGGGTAATTCACTGGTGGAAGGGGAGAAGGACACATGGATCTGGGCAGGTAAAACAGAAGGTTTTCCAGTTGATTTTACAGAGGAAGTGCCAGTGCTATTAGACACGTTCTGAATGGGGGGTGAACGTTGTTTTTCAGGAAGAGGAGGTTGGGGTAAGGAGGCCGGGATGGTAATTGCTGTGTAGCCTGTGTATGGTACATGAGGCACTGTCAGAAGAGGGTAGCAGTATGACGCTATAGGGAACGTGGGTGTGACGTAGCCATCAGGGTCAGGGGACGATGTTGTCAGGTCACTGTTGCTGCTTTCCTCATTGCAGTCGGTCAAGGGTGTCAGGCTTTGCCTTTCAGCATTTATGTTAAATGAAGAGAATTCAGAAGTGGAGCTTCTCTCTGAAGAGCAAAGAGGTGGTTGAGGACTTGTTGAGGTTGATGTTGAGGTGTAGCATGAGACGGGGCGCTCCCCTTTATCCTGCACTGATTCTGAAACACCGTTACTGAGAGGTCTGGGGTTGTGCGTTTGTACCTGCACTGACTCCACACCCTTGGATGATGGTGGGTTACTAATGACAGTGGTGTTAGATGTAGAATCTAATATGGGCGTTTTCTGCGTCTTTTCCTCTGCTCCACTGACTGTGATCAGAGACCCAGGGAAAGTTTCACCCTCTGGGGCTTTGCTTTTTATTGGTTCTCTTGCCTCCAATGGTTTACTGTTAGAATACACATAGGTTGATAGTACATTAAATTCAATCTTCAACTATCAAAATAAACACTGTGGTTGACATGAGATTAATGTACATGAGGAAACATAATTACCTGTCCTGGGTAGGATGAGAAAAGGCCTCAATGTGACTTTTATCAACATCTAAGACCTTAATACTCCTATCTACAAATAGAAAGAAAAATAGAACAGATTAGAAATGGGAAGAAAGCTTGAGTTAAAGGGATAGTTCACCCCAAAATTAAAATTATATCATTGTTAACATCATTTAGTCATATGGAATTTTTTACTATGTAACTTTTATGTCACTTTTCCTTTTCAGAGCTAGACAGTATCAATCACCAACAAATTGTGTGTACAGAAAAGAGCAGTGTGTACACTGTACAAAATATATGGTTGAAAAAAATACTTGCTCGGACGACTTGAGAGTGAAGTTTCATTTTTTGTTGAACTCTCCCAATATACACCACCGTTCAAAAGTTTGGTTTGGAAGAGGTCTCTTATGCTTGTTAAGGCTACATTTATTTGATCAAAAATACAGTAAAAAGTAGAGACGCACCAATATATCGGCCAATAATCAGTATCAGCCGATAAAAGCAAATTTAGTTTAGCCGATAGTTTAAAAACAGCCGATAGTCAGGGCTGATATATCCTGTCAATCAAAAGAGGGCAGGAAAATGCACTGAATTTGTGCTTTGTGCTAAGAAACCAGTTTGATGGTCAATATTAATAGTAATTATAATAATTAATAATAACATTGAGAAAGTTAATAAATATTAAATTTCAGTAATGTGTTTGTTTATAACTGATACCAGATACTCTGAAACAAGTTGATGAAATGGAGAGAATAAAGTTTTTATTAGCATTTTTTTCAAAATAGAATAATTAAAAATATAATGATTAATTATTAATTTTAATGAAATTATCATCAATTTAAAAGAAGGTATAACCCCCAAACTATCAGTATTATTATCAGTACTGGCAGATATCACTCTGAATAATCGGTATCAGTGGAGAAATTTAGTATTGCTGCATCTCTAGTAAAAACTGAAATATTGTGAAAGATTATTGCAATTTAAAATAACTGTTTTCTATTTTTATATATTTTAAAATATAATTTATTCCTGTGATGGCAATCTGTTTTCAGTAGAAATGTCTCCAGTCTTCAGTGTCACATGATCCTTTTCAGGATTCTACGATGAATAAAAAGTTCAAAAGAACAGCATTTATTTGAAATAGGAATCATTATAAATGTCCTTACTGACACTTTTGATCAATTTAATGCATCCTTGCTGAATAAAAGTATGAATTTCTTTTTAAAAAGAAAATCTTACTGACCCCAAACTTTTGAACAGTAGTGTACAGTCTGACACTTCATTTGCATTATATTACAGCACAAATATTTCTATTATATACATCTAATAAAAATGGTTTTAAAAATGCAATGTGATTACCATGCTGACTCTTTTCAGCTGAGGCACTGTTGTGATTGGATCGTTTTGGAGATGGTGTGACAGCAATGGGGGAGGAGTTTGGGGAATGACTGATGGAGGCGTAACCAGGACTCTCTCTGAGTGGTTGTGGAGAGCAGGGACAAGGTGGATGCGGACTGTGGTAGCCACTGCTTTGAGGGCTGGGATATGGACTGAGTGGGGTAATATGTTCGGGTTGGGTGTCTGTGACATATACCGCTTGATCTTGTTTTGGGATAGCGTGGCAATGTCCATATGATAATGTTACTGGTGACATTGCTATTTTGCGCCGCCAGTATTCAGCCTCTTGAACTCCCTCCCAATGAGACTCCACTCTTCCATCCCTCCAGTGGATAGGCAGCTCCCGCCTAATCCCGAACTCCGCCTCTCTAGACCAAGGTAGAGCTTCTAATTCTCTGCCATGTAAGGAGTGGAGAGCAACGTCCTCTCGTAAGTGAGAACAATCCCTGCAGGAGCACGATGTTGGCGATGTTGTGCTGTAACGTAACTCTCTGTATGGACTGGAGAGCAGTGACTGATTAGGAGACAGAGAAGGAGGGATATGGGCATGGCCCTGAGGGAGGGCGGAGCAATGAAACAGAGGACATGCCTCCCCAGTGAAGAATGCATGTGTCTGTACAGGAAGTGTGTGGGAATGGGAGGACTGTGAGAGGGAAAGTGGCGAATGAGGGTTGGCTCCTTGAGGGGGAAATGAGTATAGGTGTCTGATGGTTTCTGGGTAGGGATGGTGCAGACAGCGCCCTCTCTCCCATAAAAGATCCGGCTGGGATACACACAGGTCTCGGACTGGCAGTGGGCCGGTGCGGCTGCAGGGAAGTGTGTGGTGTTTGGGGTGGAGCGTTTGTGTAAGCGCATTCGGGCTAGTCAGGTCTGGGCCACAAAATGAATGAGTGTGGGAATACGGGCGACCGTAACAAGAATGAACGGGCCGATCTGGTCTCAGGGGAGAGCAGTCACCATCGTCAAGTATAGCGGTTTCTCTGTGTCTTTCCCTGTCTTCGTCCTTCTCTCTTTTTTCTCTTGGAAGTGGAGAGAGGGATTCAGGTGGTGCAGAGGAGCGAATTGCGTCTTTGTTGTGTGAGGGAGGCTGGATGGAGAGATGAGTAGGAGTAGGAGGAGTAGGTGAGGAATGGCTGGGTAAGTGTGTGGAGGCTTTGATGGAGGTCGGGCATCTGCTGGGACTGGAGCCTTGTGCTCGACGCTTCTTCACTTGAGCATAGAGGCTACCATCTAAAGGCCCACGTGTGTGACAGATATCTACAGATCACAGGGAAATACATAGACAAAACCATATTATTTACGATCTCATGAATTTGGAGTGTATGAAAAATGTCTGTATCTTTTGTCCCAGAACGTGATTTCTCCCATTTGGGACCACCTCAAGTAAATGATTCTCAAAAAAAAAAAAATTGTACATCACTATGTTTTTCAGTTTAGTTCAAGTACAGGTGCTGGTCATATAATTAGAATATCAACAAAAAGTTGATTTATTTCACTAATTCCATTCAAAAAGTGAAACTTGTATATTATACTCATTCATTACACACAGACTGATATATTTCAAATGTTTATTTCTTTTAATTTTGATGATTATAACTGACAACTAAGGAAAATCCCAAATTCAGTATCTCAGAAAATTTGAATATTGTGAAAAGGTTCAATATTGAAGACACCTGGTGCCACACTCTAATCAGCTAATAAACTCAAAACACCTGCAAAGGCCTTTAAATGGTCTCTCAGTCTAGTTCTGTAGGCTACACAATCATGGGGAAGACTGCTGACTTGTCCAAAAGATGACCACTGACACCTTGCACAAGGAGGGCAAGACACAAAAGGTCATTGCAAAAGAGGCTTGCTGTTCACAGAGCTCTGTGTCTAAGCACATTAATAGAGAGGCGAAGGGAAGGAAAAGATGTGGTAGAAAAAAAGTGTACAAACAATAGGGATAACCGCACCCTGGAGAGGATTGTGAAACAAAACCCATTCAAAAATGTGGGGGAGATTCACAAAGAGTGGACTGCAGATGGAGTCAGTGCTTCAAGAACCACTACGCACAGACGTATGCAAGACATGGGTTTCAGCTGTCGCATTCCTTGTGTAAAGCCACTCTTGAGCAACAGACAGCGTCAGAAGCGTCTAAAGACAAAAAGGACTGGACTGCTGCTGAGTGGTCCAAAGTTATGTTCTCTGATGAAAGTAAATTTTGCATTTCCTTTGGAAATCAGGGTCCCAGAGGCTGCAGGCAGAGAGGAGAGGCACACAATCCATGTTGCTTGAGGTCCAGTGTAAAGTTTCCACAGTCAGTGATGGTTTGGGGTGCCATGTCATCTGCTGGTGTTGGTCCACTGTGTTTTCTAAGGTCCAAGGTCAACGCAGCTGTATACCAGGAAGTTTTAGAGCACTTCATGCTTCCTGCTGCTGACCAACTTTATGGAGATGCAGATTTAATTTTCCAACAGGACTTGGCACCTGCACACAGTGCCGAAGCTACCAGTACCTGGTTTAAGGACCATGGTATCCCTGTTCTTAATTGGCCAGCAAACTCGAATTGGCCTGACCTTAACACCATAGAAAATCTAAGGCAACTATCAGAGCAACCTGGGCTCTCATAACACCTGAGTAGTGCCACACACTGATTGACTCCCTGCCACGCCGCATTGCTGCAGTAATTTCTAAAAATCCTTTCTTTGTAGTGGTCTTAAGTAATATTCTAATTTTCTGAGATACCGAATTTGGGATTTTCCTTAGTTGTCAGTTATAATCATCAAAATTAAAAGAAATAAACATTTGAAATATATCGGTCTGTGTGTAATGAATCAATATAATATACAAGTTTCACTTTTTGAATGGAATTAGTGAAATAAATCAACATTTTGATGATATTCTAATTATATGACCAGCACCTGTACTTTCAAGTAAGTAGCCTAACCTGGTTTCCTTAAAACTGAGTTCATTTAAACTAAAAATTTGACTTGATGCAAAGTAAAAGATTAGTTTATTCACCAGAATCTCAAGATATTATGTTATCTGAACAACATTTGTGAACCTATGTTGATTTGAAAAAGATGTGATGAGAAATCTTATTTTTTTAAACAGTCTAGCAAAAAACCTGTGGTTTGCCAAGGTACAAGCTACACTGAGTGCACATACCCTCAACACTATCCTCATGGTGAAGGTTAAAGTTCTCATACGAGTCCCAGCGCACAACAGGATCTGTGGTGCCATGATCCACAGATACTCCCGGCTCATTTCCCTGCACATCTCCACCTCAGAACACACAAACACACACATAGAGCATTAAGACAGAGCTAACGGATGGAGGAATGGTGGAAGAGTTCAGCTGACAGATGTTTACCTCTCCTTTGTGGGCCAGAAGAAAATAGCAACTCCACTGTGGCATCTGCAGGGAAACGGTCGTCTACAAACAAAAACACATATCAGAATAATAATACAGAAAACACACATTATTACTGGAGTGGGCAGTCAAACAAACAGTGCCAATATTTACCTGTGCAAGCATGGTCAAGTTCCCCTTTGCCAAAAGCAAGCTGAGATCCATGAACACTACAGGTGTGAAACTGGACTCTGAATACACATTCTCTCTTACACACATCTGAGAGACGGTGATAACACTTCACCTAAAGAAAGACAGTCAGAAGAACATTTTTACTGAAGGAAATACTCACCGACACATTGCTTGGGTGTTGTGGGTGATTGCCAGGGCGTTGCTAAGTGGTTTTTAATGTGTTCAAAAGGTGTTACAAAAGTGTTGCTATGTGGAAGAGAGGGTGTTCTGGTTGGCTGCTAGGTGGTTAATGGCCCACCAAGTGTCTGTGAGATTCTTATCCAGACATGTGGCTTGGGTTTTTCACCTTTTTTATCTTTGAAGGAATAGTTCACCGAGAAGTGAAAATTCTGTCATCATTTACTCACCCTCATGTCTTTCCGAACCAATAAGACCTCTGTTCATCTTTGAAACACAAATTAAGATATTTTAATGAAACCTGAGCCTAAATTAAATCTGTTCATCATATAAAGTGATCATGTCTTTTCACAAGACTTGTATTAAACCATTCAATTCCTATGGATTCGTTTTACAATGCCTTTAAGACCTTTTTGAATTTTCTATGTTTTGGTTAACCTGGACTTTCCATGAAGGGACAGAAACCTCTCAGGTTTCATTAAAATGATCTTAAAAGTCATATGGGTTTGAAATGACATGAGGGCAAGTAAATGATGACAGAATTTTAACTTTTGGGTGAACTATCCCTTTAAAGGAAACAAAGCAGTCAAGTTGCTTCATAAAATTGAGGTTAAACCACTGAAGTCACATGGATTACTATAATGATGTCTTTACTACCTTTCTGGGGCTTGAAAGTGGCAGTTGCATAGGCTGTCAACGGAGGGACAGAAAGCTCTCAGATTTCATTAAAAAGATCTTCATTTGTCTTCTGAAGATGAAAAAGTCTTACAGGTTTGGAAAGACATGAGGGTGAAGAATTAATGAAAGAATTTTCATTTCTGGGTGAACTAACCCTTTATGTCAGATAACTTGGCAAATTAATAGCACACTTCTTCTCAATTGAAGTTTAATACTGGAGTTAAAGCTTTTGATAAATTCTAACCCCAAGCATTGCGTGCGATTTTCTGGTGTCTTATCATACATTTATTAATGGGATGATGTTTTTAAATATGTATTTAGAAATATTACCTCCTTTCAAAGCAGTGGCTTGTGAGCAGGTTTTAGGAACATCTAATTTAACAAGAATGTACTCATGTGAAAAGATTGAGAGTCCTCACCAGGATGTCTCCCTTCAGCAGTAGAGCTGGTTCAATATTCACACACAGCATCTTACTGTTAGGGCTCTGAATATCACTGTAACATAAGCAAAAAGAAGTCAGCAAAGTATGATATCTGATTTGTTTTCATAGGTCAGTCAAGACATGACATGAGGAGAAGAGAGGGGAAATGGGATTTGGACACACTGTGAGCCAGACTTAAACTCACATTGCCTGGATTTCCTGCAGAATTTTTATTTTTTTATTTATTTTTTTTTAAACAGTCTAAGCTGGTCAGGCAGGTCTTTAGGCTGGTTTTAGAGGGGTTTTGGCACTTTTCAGCTGGAAGACCAGCTTGTTGACCAGCATAATACCAGCTTGGCACAGCTTGGAGATGAGCAACATCAGTTTGGCCAGAGCGAGATCAAGATCAACTTAAAACAGATTAGACCAGCTTAGAGCAGCTAAAAACAGCAGGATGGTGGTTATTAAAATGGTTATTTTTGGAGTCTTGAGGTCAACATATCAGAAAGCACACAGTGACCACCATGCCTGAAAAATATTTCACACTTTACAAGACTGATAAAATAGACCCACTTACTATTTGCCTGAAGAATAGACCAGCTGCAACGACTGATAGATCTTCAGAAAGGGAGAGTAACCTTCAAAATGCAATGGAAAATATGAGGAAAAACAACAATGCTACATTCATTTATTTACTCACTCTTCTGTCATTCCAATCCTGTATGACTTTCTTTCTTATGTAGAACATAAAAGATGATATATTGAAAAATGTCTCAGTGTTTCTTGTTGTTGTTGTTGTTTTGATACAATAAAAGTCAACAGGGACCAAAGCTGTTTTGAAACCCAGTGGCATTCATTGTATAAGCAAAATCAATTGAAACATTGTTCAAAATATCTTCTTTTGTATTCTGCCAAGAAAAGAAAGTCACACAGGTTTGGACATGACCAAATGATGCTTTCATTTTTGGTTCAACTATCACTTTAACATATTTAAACACATTCAAAACATTTACATAGAATTCTGTAGTTTTTTCCCCCTCCCCAAACCCAGTACAGACAATACAAAATAAGGCCTGGGTTTGATTGAACAGACATGTTGTGTACCTCCTCCAGACTGGTAGTTATGCAAAGCTGGAATATGAATCTGATGCAGGAACAGTGGTGAGCTGTTCATCTTTATTGCACCCGAGAGAAGACCGGCAAAATAATATATATACCTGCAATGACAGAAAGAACATCATGGCCAAACTAGAACAAGTTATTCCGGAACAAACAGAAATAAACATTGGTCATACCTGTTCTGAGATGGTTGGAGAGAGGAAGAGATTTTATCCTCACAAAATTTCCTCATAGCAACTGTTGAGAGAGCCTGATCTGCCCTGCACACATACACCAATAAGAGTCAAGTCATATGAATACCATTCATGAATTATAATAAATAGGCACTGCGTAAGATTTTTAAATGATTTTGAAAGGAATCTCTTGTGCTCACCAAGGCTGCATTTATTTGATCAAAAATACAGTAAAACAGTAATACTTTGAAATAGTTTTACAATTTAAAAGAACAGTTTCCTGTTAAATATATTTTAAAATGTCATTTACTTGTGTGATGGCAGAGCTTAAAACAACAGCATTTGAAATAGAAATCTGTTTTAACATTATAAATGTCTTTACTGTCATAAGAGTCTTTCCTGAATAAAAGTATTAAAGGTGCCATAGAATTAAAAAATTAATTTACCTTGGCATAGTTAAATAACAGTACATGGAAATGACATAGAGTGAGTCTCAAACACCAATGTTTCCGCCTTCTTATGTAAATCTCATTTGTTTAAAAGACCTCAGAAGAACAGGCGAATCTCAACATAACACCGACTGTTACGTAACAGTCGGGATTATTAATATGTACGCCCCCCTAATATTTGCATATGCCAGCTCATGTTCAAGGCATTACACAAGGGCAGAACGTCTGGATGTCGTGGCTGACATGATCCATGATATCATGATATTTTTAGTGATATTTTTAAATTGTCTTTCTAAATGTTTCGTTAGCATGTTGCTAATGTACTGTTAAATGTGGTTAAAGTTATCATTTTTTTACTGTATTCACAGAGACAAGACTGTCGTTATTTCAATTTTTAAACACTTGCAGTCTGTATAATTCATAAACAACTTCATTCTTTACAAATCTCTCCAACAGTGTGTAATGTTAGCTTTAGCCACGGAGCACTATCAAACTCATTCAAAATCAAATGTAAACATCCAAATCAATACTATACTCACATGATCCGACGCATACATGCAGTATGCATGACGAACATCTTGTAAAGATCCATTTGAGGGTTATATTAGCTGTGTGAACTTTGTTTATGCTGTTTAAGGCAAGCGTGAGCTCCAGGGGTGGGGAGCACAAGAATTTAAAGGGGCCGCAGCCTGAATCAGCACATATTTAATGATGTCCCAAAAAAAAAATGAATAAAAAAATCTATGGGTTATTTTGAGCTGAAACTTCACAGACACATTCAGGGGACACCTTAGACTTATATTACATCTTTTGAAAACAAGTTCTATGGCACCTTTAATTTCCTTCAAAAAAAAAAATAAAAATAAAAAATCTTACTGACCCCAAACTTTTGAATGGTAGTGTAAATGTATGAATATCCATAATTGGTTAGTTTTAGTGTGTGTGTGTTCCTGGTAAACCCTAAGTTAAAGATAGTAATACCATACATTTTTGAACTTGTGGGGAGATTTTTTTGGTCCCCATGAGGAAAACAACTTATAAATCATACTAAATGTTTTTGAAAATGTAAAAATGCAGAACATTTTCTGTGATGGGTAGGTTTAGGGGTAGGGTTAGGGCTATAGGGGATAGAATGTGCACTTTGTACAGTATTAAAATCATTATGTCTATGGAAAGTCCCCAAACAACATGGAATCCCATGTTTTATGGTTTATGTTTTATATGCGTGTGCGTGTGTGTGTGTGTGTGCGTGTGTGTGTGTAAGTACCCAGCTGATATTTTGCTATAGTGCATGTAAGCTGCCACAATCACCCCTGTTTTTCCTTTGTTTCCCTAAGAAAGTAACAGGTAGAGAGAAAGGAAGAAGGACAGGGAAGAAACAATATGTTCAACAACTAATACTAATTTGGGGTTATGATTTCTATGACATGAAATTTTGATAACATTTATATTCTGTCATCATTTACAAGTCTATATGTTGGATCAGACTGATCTAGTTATTGAGTTTAACTCGCTGACTCTGATCCGGTCACAACGTTTATCACCCCACTATGGGGAAGACAATCATAGGAATTATCCTATTATACTAGGAATACAAGTGTATGAACTACTTTTATGTTACTTTTATAGTGCTTTTCTGTCACTTCAGTCCATATTCGTTGCAACTGCATGGACCAGAGAGTACATTAGTCTAAACTTTTCCATTAGAAAGACAGTCATACGAGTTTGGAACAACTTTGGCGTAAGTAAGTGATGACAGATTCTCATTTTTGGATGATCTATTCTTTTAATAAGACTGTGATGACATTTAGACACTTTTAGCTCTTTTATTAAAAATTAAATAACTTCTGATCTCAACCTTGCAGTGAAGTACAACCACGTTGTGGGGGTCAGAGTTAAGCCAGTTCTCCATGGTCTTGCACACAGCGCATATTTTATCGAGGGGCGGGGCATGTAAATCGGGCCACGCAAACTCCTCAACCTGAGGTAGGGGAAGGGATCATCCCAAAAATACAGAATCAGAACATACATCAAAACAAGCAAGCTATAGAGTGACTTTGAAATGTGGTTGTTTGCAAATCTAGACAATGGAATAACAAAGAGCAGGAAGATACCTTTGGATTTAGCCTGCAGATGTCATGGCGTTTTTCTGACAGATTTATAAGCTGAGAAGGAGTAAAAGAGACATAAGAGTGCTGATTCATATGGAATTAAAACTCAACAATGATTTTAAACAACAATACAACTGACCAAGAACTTGTCTTGATGTTTAGATTTCAACATGGCCGCCACTTCTTTAAGGTTAGCGCTGTAATGCTGTTCTTCCAGGTCAGACAGGTAGAGGACAGAGATGATACGCTCAGTGATGTAGGTCAGATCGAAATCATACTGACTGCCCATCAACTTCTCCATAACACTCTCCATGCTGTCTCTACTGTGAAACACACATACAAAAAAGAAGTACTCATATACAAATACATGCAAACTTGAAGGAACTTTATGCTTGAAAATAAGAAATTTGCCTATTTCGTCACCCACATGCCATCCCAACCAGGATTATTAGGAGTTAACCAGGAGTTAGCTTTATATAAAATTTGCTCTTACCTGGGAGGGATGTTCAGCTGGTTTGGAAATGGAGGCTAGGAGAGATCATAGTTAAGAGAATGTGAGTAAAAGGCAGGCAGACATGATACAGACATTGCTTTTAAATTGCAATACATCAAAAACACTTCATAATTCATTTAAACTTCCATTTCTGTTAATAATGACTTCACTATTTTTGTGTTTGCCAGCAGTTATGTCTTTGTAAAAATAATAGTAATTTAAAGGGGACCTATAATGCCCCTTTTAACAGCTTGTGCTTCAGTTGCTCAACAACAACAAAGCTGGAAAATCTCACGCAGCCAAAATGACTTATCATTAACAGTGTTGAGTCTTACATTGTTCAAACCGGAGTCGGACACTGATGGAGAGAATCAGGAAGAAGTTACATCTTTTAGAATGCAACTGCACATTTCTGAATGGTTAGTGGATAAGTTTATGTAGTCGCTGTGGAGTTGATTTAACTCATCGACTAGCATGTTAATCTTTTGTGCAAATCAAGCGTTGAATTGACCCTTGTTTGTGAAGCAGTCCGGCGGAAAAATGACGGCATGGCAACAACACTCTACCTCTTCTCTAAAGGTAGTCTCTACCAGCCGTTTTTAGTAGTCTTTAAAAAGCGATTTCTGTAAAAGAAAATATCTCCCTTTGCATTGAACTTGAAGCAGTGTAACTTTGCAGATGTTGTTCATGCTCAAACAGCAACATACACACTAACTAAAGTTTAAAAAAAAGTTTGCGTCTCTATTTTAAAGGTTGATTAACCTACTGAATATATAAAAGTTGACATTAGATATGTCAGTTCCACTATTGAATTAATGTAAATGCAATGTAGATGCACTGTTAAATATGTTTTTTAAGATATTTGTTAAAAAGGAGTCTCTCAAACCCCAAACAGTTAGCCTAAATGTTGGGCAATTCATCCTTAGTCATAAGACGTTATGGAAGTTAATTATAAATTAGCAATTAGCGATACTCACTGGATCTGAGATAACTTCACAGGGGACAGTGACCTGGAAGAAATAAAAAGGTTTGTATTGTGGAAACCAGATACACTGAATCAAACATCTTTGACTCATGATATGGAGCGTTTAGACATCAGAGACCATGACAGAGACACATACCAGTCTTTTAAACATACACATATGCAGCTAGCATACTTTGGGGCCACTGGGTGACTCTCCATTTAAAGACATCCTCTCTGTCTTCATTAGGTTATTATCACACCAGGGGACATCTGGTACTGTTTAACACTGTGTGCGAGTGTGTGGGTGCACACGCTTACTTTGCTTCCTTTCCAGTAATTAGTACTTAACATTTTAACTTACAGACTCTAACACACATGACTTTGCATATACTATATATGGATTTAATACATTTTTGTTAGCATATGCAATTAAATGAACCATATTTTTAAGACTGCAGGTAAACGTTTGAGCATCTGTCACTGAAACCCTTAATTGACCACCATTCTGGATACTGGAGGGTGAAAGTGTGATGTGGGATATTCTGACAGACTGACAGACAGGGAGGCTGATGTGGACAGAGGGTGGAGACACGTATATAAAGAGAAACAAAAACAGCTGATCTCTCCATCCAGAACGGATGAAATGCCTGCTGGCTTTGTGAACTATTTCCACTACTCTATTTCAGATGATCAGCTGGCCTGTGGCTCTTTCTAATCATGAGTCTGTAGGAGTATTTTTTTTCACCATGCAAGCCAAAGTAATGTAATGTTCTCTACATTGCTGCCTTATAAAAGTAATTTTATTCATTATTTGAGCTCTATAGAGTAGAGTGACTTCTCAAAAATACAATTGTTGGAAGCTGACATGTTGCAACATACGCTCTTAAAAACAAAGATTCCAAAAAGTGGATTTCACAGTGATGCCATATAGAAGAACCATTTTTGGTTCCCCAAAGAATCTTTCAATGAACAGTTTTTAAAAGAACCATTTTCCACAATAAAGCAATGGAAAGATTCTGTATATGTTTCTTCATGGAACCATCGATGCCAATAAAGAGCCTTTGTTTTTAAGAGTGTAATGATAAAATCATGTTACAGTGCAGACAAAACAAATCCTTTATGTGGGATAAGGAAACACACAGGGGTTCATTAACTACATCCTGTTTTAGCAGGTAGCAACTAATTGCTAGACACAGACACAATCACGCTCACAAACTCTCAGTCACAAAACAAACAAAGATAAATGTTCGTCTATAATCCATAATAACCATCTGATTGTATCTCTCATGTGTCAGTGTGTCTTACACTTTCATCAAATGGTGATTATCTGTCTTTTCTACAGTAGTGCCAAACAGATCATTTTCTCACTTCAAACACAAAAAAAATGATTATATCATCCAATATTAACTTTTGCAAAAAGCAATATGAAACCCCTTTGTTTAAAAAGTAAAAGTGTCTGTACCTTTCTCAGATAAGTCCAGTTTTCTAGAGTTCCTGTAGCACACACACACACACACACACACACACACACGAGTGCTCTCCTCTCTTTCTGATCCTCTCACTCTCTTGCTACCTCCCAACTCTTCCTCTCTCTCCCTCTCTCTCTAAAACCATGGGCATGCACTGGAAAAAGATCAAGTAAATTATGCTTTAAAAATGTCCAAAGATTTACTTGATTATTCATTGTTAGCTCATGATACCTGCTTTAACTGAACCGGTAACACTTTTTAATAAGGTCCCATTAATTAATTAATTAAAATAATACATCACCTAACAATGAGCAATACATTTGTCACAATATTTATTAATATTTGTTAACGTTAGTTAATACAAATACAACTGTTCATTGGAAATGTTAGCTCAGGTT
Organism: Chanodichthys erythropterus; assembly: GCF_024489055.1. Classification (NCBI taxonomy): domain Eukaryota; kingdom Metazoa; phylum Chordata; class Actinopteri; order Cypriniformes; family Xenocyprididae; genus Chanodichthys; species Chanodichthys erythropterus. The sequence goes on from NC_090241.1 coordinate 25,422,160, forward strand.
AAATAATATTAAAAGATACAAAATTAGATTTTAATAATGTATTAGTAGATGTTTGTTTACTAAGATTTATAAATCCTTTAGAAGTAATTTTCATTGTTCATGTTAATTATAATGTACTAATGTTAGTGTATACCAATATTACTAGTGTTACCATATATATATATATATAAAATAATATAAAATGTTTTTGTCTTGTTTCTAGTCTAAATATCTATTTTCTGGACAAGGAAAAAATTATTGTCTTGTTTTCAGAAAAAATAAGTCAAAATTAAGTGAGTTTTTGCTTAAAACAAGCAAAAATAATCTGCCAATGGAGTAAGCAAAATAATCTTGTTTTTCGGTTTGAAATAAGCAAAAACTCACTTAATTTTGACTTATTTTTTTCTGAAAACAAGATAATTTTTTCCTTGTCCAGAAAATAAATATTTGGGCTAGAAACAAGACAAAAACTCTAAGTAAGAAAAGCATTTTTTCAGACTATCTCTATTTTTTTTTTTTTGTTTATATATATATATATATATATATATATATATATATATATATATATATATATATATATCTCGATAGATAGATAGATAAAATATATATAAATTTATATATATAGATAATATATACATGTATATTATATATATATATATATATATATATATATATATATATATATATATAAACGTAAAAATATTAGTCAATATTATTCAAATCAACTATAGCTAGCATAGTGAATTGCATAATGCATTATTTTAATTAAATAGTGAAACACAACACTAAAAATGATTTGTATTCCAGTCCCATTGACCTTTTTTTCACCAGCATGAATAATTATGATTGCATTGTTTTGACACTTGATATTTTAAGTTGAGGCAAGACATTTACTTAAAATAATAATAAATGAATTAAACTCAAAACATAAGCAATGGGAAATGTGCATGAAAAGATAATGAAGGAGAGAACGAGAGGAACAGCTGTGGCGTGTAGCGTGTGGATACGCTAGTGTATATCCGTGTGATGCACTGATGGCATCCGGTGACTGATTGCAATTTCTATTAATACCAAAGATAACCAGAGTTCATAACTCATCTGATTTAGATCTATTTGTACTATATTTGTGAGTGGCAAACATCACAAGACCAAAAGCCACTATGATCACAGATGAACATATAGCACTAAAAGATATGCACAGTCACTGACAATAAGCGTATCTATTTTTCTGCCACATTTCCTTATTGTTTATAGCCAAATCCAGTTTCAATCAAAGTTTGGCCAAATTCAATGTACTTCACATCATAAGCAAAGAGTAGAAACAGCATTTCAGCTGCCAGAGAAAGAAACATACCTTTTCCTCACATTTGTTATGCACTGCAGTTTTACACTCTGCAAGGAGAAAATGTGGATTACATTAATAAATATTGAAGGACATTATCAGGTTTGTCAGGTTTTGCCAACAATGTGACCAAATGTCCCACAAAGATGAAATCACATACATTGGAGCAGGGTGCAGGATACTTAAATACTAAGTATAAAAACAACAGAAATAAATGTAAAGTAATGATAGAAAAGCGAATGTGTGTTTCACCTCTGCAGTACATGCCATGGCTCTCCAGGGTTTGTCTGCAGACAGCACAGTGGCGTTTCTTCTTGAAGTTCCTCTCTTTAAAGGAGTGTGAACCCATTTTCTCCAACTACATATGTAAGCACACACACAAAGACCTCAAAATTATACAGTAGCAGATCAGTTTTCACAAATGTATTTATATTGGGATCTATGTACATTTGGCAAGAAATAAACCCAAACACATCTGCCAACCACAAACATGATATTAAAGAGCACTGAGCACACATGTCCACACGCCCCCAGTCGTGGTAATATGAGGAGCATAAATCAATCACTCATACACTGGAGGTGATAAATGAAATGTATGTTTGAATTGGTGAAGAGTAATGTGATGATAGAACGGTTTTTGATGCACTGAACAGATGTTGCATAAGACAGTTGGATGATTTGACAATCACTGAATGACATGACTCTTTATTATTGTACCCCGCAAATAGGTGATTCTTTTTCTACTTAATACAACTAATTACGTCTACACACCATTTCATCAACATAATATTATGAATGCTATAGGAAATTCATAGCAATTATAATATTTTGTTTATGAAATGGTAGTAATGATTTTAAAGACATTATATTTTATAAGACATTTGTATATACACTAAACGTTTGCAGTCAGTATAAGATTTTTTAATGTTGTTTAAGTCTCCTATGCTCAAAAAAGCTGTATTTATTTGATCAAAAATTAAAAACAATACAGTAAAAACAGTCTTCAGTGTTACATGATCCTTCAAAAATCATTCTGATATGCTGATTTGATGCTCAAGTAAACACAGGTGTGCTGCTTATTATATTTTTGTGGTAACCATGATACATTTTTTAAGCATTCTTTGATGAATAGAAAGTTCAAAAGAACAGCATTTAATTGAAATATATATATTTTTTTTTATAACAATTTTACAATTACTTTAGAGAGTCTTTACTGTCACTTTTGATCATATTAATGTGTCCTTGCTGAATAAAAATATTAATTTCTTTAAATCTCATGGTCCCCAACCTTTGAAACGCAGTGTAGGCCTTTATAAAACATTATTAAGTTTATCCGCTAGACAATGCTGCCATCTACAGGCTGTAAATGGGAAGTAAACAATCTCTATATTAGGAAGCGCGTGATTCATACGCGTTGTATAACACCTTAACCGCTCTACCTAAATGTTTCAGAGGAAATATAACTGTTCTACAATCACAGAGGATGTTTTAAAAATCACATCTACAGCCGTTCACTAAACTAGTGCAAACTAGTTCCATTTCATAGAGGTTATGTTTACGTATACTGCGAGCCTGTGACATCGAGATATTAATGTAAACACACAGATATAAGGGAAACTCTGGTTTTAAGTTTCTTTATTCTCTTTCTTTCTTTTCAAATATGGTTCTTTACAAGCACTTTTTCAGCTCTCCACCCTTCTCTCTCTCTGCAGCCAAAGGTTGGCTCATGGATAAAGCATTTCCCTCCACATATCCAACAACACAGCTTTCTCCCCATGCCTTCTTACTTCTTTGAAGAGAGCAGAATGAACTCACTGTTTAGGTTAGGCTACTAGAATTCTCCCAAAGTCAAATGTACAGGCTTATATGACAGAGAGAGAGAGAGCGAGAGACCGCTACTGTTGCTGCAGACATTCTGAAATAGAGTTTTGGCCCTGCTAATTGGAATTCTCTTAAGCGCACATACACACTCACATTCCGGGCAGGAGTAGACGGGAGCAGGTGGGAAGGCCGAGGTATGCTTCCACCGTCCCAGAATTCCACTGTCTATTTTTAACCAGTCTTTCTGACCACAGGACCCCTAGGAAACGTATGCGTTTGTGTGTATGCTCGCATGGGTATGATAATCTGGCTATTTGAGAGTGGTTATGGAATATATGTTCCTTTTTTATGTCACACATATGACATGTAAGTGCTTGTCACAGCTTACAGTGAAATGTGAAGTGGAAATATTCTATTTACATGCATCTAAATCTCTAAGGAGGTTCATTTTTCCATCCTATAGGTTCGTTTTCTAAGGGCACATAACATACTAAAGCTGTCTGACCCCAAAGATTCAGCCTGCCGCCTAATGACGGATATGGAAGTGTGATTGTGAGTGAGCGCTTGTGTGTGGGGGTAAATGTTCATTGACAGGAATATCCCTTCAGCAAAAATAGTTTTACTTCTTTCACTTTCTGTTGTATTGTACGTTATACTGCATTATGAGCAGTGACAGCAGTGTAAATATTATTAACAGAACCACTTAAAACAAGAAGTGACCACTGACAGCACTTACATATATAAACTTTAACCTGAAATTTTGTTGAGGGGGGGAAATAAACACTCATATGGATTGTCAACCAACTCAGGAACCCCAGGAGTAAAAAAGCCAACAAAAAAACACTTTATACTTAAATAGGCAAATGCTTAAGAATGTATGAGTCTATCATTATATTATGTTTCTAGCATGTTTTATGTTTGGCAATAGTTCTTTTAACCCTAACAGATGGAGTGTGTACACTCTAAAAAATGCTGGGTTAAAAACAACCCAAGTTGGGTTGAAAATGGACAAACCCAGCGATTGGGTTGTTTTAACCCAGCAGTTGGGTTAAATGTTTGTCCAACCTGCTGGGTAGTTTTATTAAACCCAACTACGGATTAAAAATGACTATATGGCTGGCTTAAAATGAATCCAAAATTAAAAATCAGACACATAATTACTAGAGGCAACAATAATAATCAAAAGGTGTACATTTATTAATAAGCAATTTAATAAAAGTTTATTGTTTATTATTCATTATATTATTAATAAATGCTCATTTATTAAACATATTAATAAATGTTAATTTCCAGCATATTTTGGGTTCATTTTAAGCAAGCAAAACAGTCATTTTTATACAACAGTTGAGTTAAATAAAACTACCCAGCACGTTGGGCAAACATTTAACCCAACCACTGGGTTAAAACAACCCAATTGCTGGGTTTGTCCATTTTCAACCCAATTTGGGTTGTTTTTAATCCAGCATTTTTTAGAGTGTAGCTTTTCATTTCTTAAACAATCATGTCAGAAGATGTAATCATGGACATATTCCAGGATGACAGTGCCAATATTCATCAGGTTAAAACTTAAAGAATGATTCAGAGAGCATGAAGAATCATTTCCACACACGAAGTGGCACCTCTGAATCCTGACCTTAACTTAACCTCAGTGTAAGTCTTTGGGATGTGCTGGAGGAGACTTTACAGAGTGCTCACCTCTTGCATTATCAATACAAGATCTTGACCAAAAATTGATGGAAATAACATCACAATATTTATTTCCATCAAAGACAAATATTTTTTTTTCTTTTGGCTGGGCAGTGTATAACAATTATAGGCCTATAGTTAATGCATTTGGCAACATTAACAAACAGTACTTTTAGATGATTTTTTAATCTAGATTAATGTTAATTTCTACATACATTTTAACATTTCAAGCTATTTAAAATGAATATTAATGTATCATGAATGAACATGAATTAAAGTTAAACAATAGCATATTAATACAATAAACAAGCTGTACAAATTGTTAGTTCATGATACTAATGCATTAAGTAATTTTAACAAACTGAACGTCATTATGAAGTGTTAATCAGATCAACTTATCAAGTACATTAACTAAACATATCATTGTTATAACAAGTTCTATATGTTTTACATGTTCTCCATGGACAAGCAAGGGTCAACAAACCCCTATTTGAAAACCCCTGACTCTAAAGATTGCAAATATGGAATGATTTACAGAAGACATAAAACATAAGCATTGCGGAAGACCCACAGCAATCATTGCCTGGAGATCATCTTACCTACATATGACCCCATGTGCACACACACACAAACACACACGCGTACCTCTCTTAAGCTGAGAATCTCTGCATCCTCTGTGAGGTCTCGTGTTTTCGGGGGATCCGGGGGCTGGGAATTCCTCTGTTTAGCCCACCACTGCTTGCTGAAGACACAACCCATTCTACTTCTCTTGCTTTATTCCTCCTTAGATATCCTTTCCTTCTCCTCTTACACTTTCTTAGCCCTTGTTTTCCTTAGTCTTCAGTCCAGGTTGCTCCTTGTTTCCTGTCTCCTCAAGGACGTCTCCTTGTTCCTCAATGTCTTAGCGTCCAGTTCCAACACAGAATCATATCTCTCACACCTTCTTTTCCACACATTCTCTCCTACTTCCAATGTCTCTCTCTCTCTCTCTCAAGTGTCTCTCGGGGTGTCCTCCCTCTGACTGTCTCTTGCCCCCTCACATGCACACTTTGTAACGCCCTCCTCCGTCTCTATCGCAGCTGTTTTTGGCAGGCTTACGTCAGACCCTTCCTCTTCTCTGGCACTTGAGCTCTGCTCACCCACTGGGAGCCATCACACACACACGCACACACAACCCCTAAGGCTTGTATTCCAATGTCTCTCCACCACCCAGTCCCTAAGTCTGCACACACAGAAAGCATTAGGTCTTCTGTTCCTCCTCATCTCTATCTTTCATTGGCAGAATGAGACAACAAAGCATTTGTTCTCGTTCCTTCACATCCGCTCCATCCTAGCAGTACTCGCCTCGCATCTGCATGTGTGGGTGTAATACAGAATAAGTTACTGTGGAGCATATGAAACCACAAAATTGTTCCATGAATAAAATCCCATTCATAATAATGTTTCTGTAAAACAGGGTGAGTTATAACTCCAATTGAATAAATATCAGGGACCACCTGAGGTGAAGTTTGAAAGAAAGTCAAAGTACAAAAGTTGTAAGACTCTGAGTACAAATAGATTTGTGGGACAGATTTTTATTTATTTATTTATTTTTTTTTTGAGTGGAATAATCAGCATTCAAATTTTTGGTTATGGTTTTTAATAGTGAATGAAGATTACATGATAGATCTGGCATCTTCTGAATCAGCATAATGTAACAATGTATCAAAAATATCATGGCTGACTTTTCAGTGTACATTCACACAATTGACCATTGATAAGCTACTTTTACTTTTCTCAAAATATAGAAAGACATTGAATATCGACGTTTGTGTGTCAAAAACAAAGTATAAATTATTACAATTTTAAATAATTTACATGAATTTTTATGTTGAGGGGCCAGTTGTTCAAAAAGTTTAATCTGGATCAGAATGATCTGGATTTGGAAATCCCATGTTTTGCTATCCAGGATCAGGTAATCCATCTTACTTTTGTGCTGGTTTTTCAAAGAAAAATTGGATACACACTTTTCCAGATTACCAAATCTGGATTACCGGTGCTCTACGGAGCCCCTAAAGGGACATGATGATAGAAAGAATATGGGTTTTGAATTAAATATAATATTTTTGTTGGATATTTACAGCTGTTTGGGGATTGTTTTATGGCACCAAAATCTTTTTTACTTTACAGTAGGTTACAGAAAGGCTAAATATGTAGGTTAATGTCTAATTCTAATTTATTTAACAGTTAAACTAATCAAGAGCAAAATAAAAAAACAAATGTGTATGTATATTACATGATATAAATGTTGTATTTTTTGACCAGTTTTAAAGTTTTACTACATTTTCCTCCTGGAATACACCTTGAAATCCTACCCCCTGTTGGGATCAGGATAATCCTGTTTTTTTTTTGGATCAAAGTTATCCAAATCCTACTGACAAGTTTTGAACAACACAAACTGAAGGTTTGATCCAGATTAAAACTAGGATTGGATTTTGGGATCTAATCTGATTTCAGAATCCCTTTTTCCTTTTGAACAACCCATTTTCAAGATTTGATCCAATCCGAAAGCCGGAATCCGATCAGATTACTTTTGAACAACTGGCCCAAGAGTATTCATGTTGTCATTACAGTACAGTATGTGGCTAGACATGTGTCCTGCAGTGTTAAATTTTGTCCTAATTTTGTTTAAATTAATTGTGTAAAATAAAATCAATCAATTCCTGATGAACTCAATTGTTTAAATTATCACTTAAGTCATTTAGCCATGGATTGTTGTCTTTAAAATGCTTTTTTCTTTCAAACACATTTTTATTAGAATTTTTATTATTTTAAATATTTTAATTCAATTGTAGATTATGATTAATAAGCTTTTCTTTAAAGGTGCAATGTGTAAATTGCAATGAGGTTTTTTCTTACTTCTAACAAAGAACGGTCTCTGCTTCTAATAAACCAGGCGATGACTAGGCTACTTCTACTACGTGTGTATTCAACATGAGGATGCAAGCTGCATCTAAAAACACGAACGATTTAGAACAACAAAAACATAGTGAATAAACGCACTCTGTAGCGCATTATGGCGACTTGACATGGAGGGGGGACCCCTTACACATTGCACTTTTAAACTCACAAACCCCCTGCAGTTCCTTCACAAACCCCCGTTTGGAAAACCCTGACATAATGTAATGTTTAATGCACTTTATGTTGTTGATAAAGAATGAAATATGTTTCTCTTTGTATTTTTATATCAATATGGTACAATATTATCCTGTTCAATTCAATGTGAAATGAGTTTAAAAGTAATCAGAAAGTAGTCTGATTATTTTACCTTAAATGTGTAATGTAATGGATTACGTTACACGTGACATTACTATCATTTTTGTCATGTAATTTGGAAAAAGTAACAGACTACAATTTGTAAGTAATCTACCCAGCACTGCACATACACAGGTGCATCTCAAATTAGAATGTTATGTAAAAGTTCATTTCAGTAATTCAACTCAAATTGTGGAACTTGTGTATTAAATAAATTCAGGGCACACGGACTGAAGTACTTTAAGTCTTTGGTTCTTTTAATTGTGATGATTTTGTCTCACATTTAACAAAAACAGAAGACATCTGTGTGTGGTGGCTCTTGATGCACTGACTCCAGCTTCAGTCCACTCCTTTTGAAGCTCTCCTAAGATCTTAAATCTGCTTCATCTGACAATCTTCAAGCCTGCGGTCATTCCTTTCACTTGTACACCTTTTCCTACCACATTTATTCCTTCCAGTGAACTTTCCATGAATATGCTTTGGCGCAGCACTCTGCGAACAGCCAGCTCTTTCAGCAATGACCCTCTGTGGCTTACCCTCATTGTAGAGGGTTTTGATGATCGTCTTCTGGACAACTGTCAAGTCAGCAGACTTCCCCATGACTGCTGTTGGGATTACTGACCTAAACCCAGTATTTATACCCTGAGAATGGTAATTTAATAGAACTTGAAATTAAATATTCTAATAAATTGAAATACTGATTTTTTGATTTTGATGAACAGCAAGCTATAATCAAAATGAAAACAAAAAAGTATGGAAATATTTTACCTTGTCTAATAATTCTAGAATATATTTAAGTTCTACTTTTTGAATTAAATTACAGAAAAAAAACTTTCATGATATTCTAATTTATTGAGATGCACCTGTATTATATAATTAAAAACATCACAATATGAAGTCATAGTTTTTTTCAACAAAAAAAGTTCAACAAAAAAAAAAAAAAAAACAACCACCTTGACCATTTACCAAAAACTTATTTGTGAACTACCAATACAAAGGTCGCTTCAGTAGGTTCTGTGTCCAGAGACCACCAGTTAGCACCATCTGCCATTTGACAGACAACAGAAACAACACATACATGCACCTGACACAGCAGAAAACAACACTAAACACACAAAGTGCAGCACCTGTCACTAAAGGCTGAAAACACACATATTGCAGTCTCCTATACCTTGATTCTGCTTTTTGTCTTGTACAGCCAAGTTTTTCTTGAAGCAATCGCTTGGAAATTGTATCCAAATATAAAATTACCAATCAACATCACAGAGGATTATTTGTTTTAAAAGATTTTGAATTATTAAAACATTGACAGCCAATCAGAATCCACTTGAGTTTAAAGAGCGCGCTCATTTAAAGCGGCAGTTATCGTACATCGGTGTGGGCACTGAAATAGCAATCAATTTTTGGTGTGAATGAGTCCTAATAAATTATTAGCTGAATAATTAGCATAACTGCATGGTTTATATCACTAAAAACAGTAAATTAAGGCCCGTTCACACCAAAAACTATAGCTGTAACCGTACAGTTTTAATAATCGCTCGAAATCTATAAAAATAGGTGGGTCCACATCACAACTATAGGATAATGAAAAAGAAGATGTCGTTGGAATGCAAATATAGTTATAGTTGTGAATGAGTTATAATTAATCTTTATCTGATAATTTCCATAAATGTACTGGAAACAGTAGGATAAATTATATTTCATTAAAAAAAAAAAAACAGAAAAAAAAGCTTGAAACTAAGTGAATATTATGTTCAACTCTAAAAAACAAAAACAAAAAACAATGGCAGAAAACATCACAATGACAAACACATTGCACTTATTAACTAATTTATAACAGGACCAGAGAGTTGAGCTATTTCCATGTGTGGACACATTGACAACGCACTCATAGAAGAGATTGCAACAGAGTCCATCTGAAGGATATTATGAAAAAAATGCCAGACCAGACAACTCTTTTTCTCTGCCAATAAAAAGAAAATCGCAGTAGCTGCGTGAAGCTAAAACAGCCCTTAAATCAGGTTACAGGCAAGAGAGGTTCAGTTAGGGCAGCTGGGAAAACATGGACAACAGCACAATATGACCACACAAAGAATGCAACAAGCATTGCAACAAAGACCCCACCCTAGAATGGGCCATAAAACCCATCCAATAAAGCAGGTGAAAGACACCTTGAGAAACACTCATAGCTAAAAATCTTTTGAATCTTAAGAGTAAGTGGCTCAAAAACGTAACCAAACTAGTTTTCTTATGCCACACATGCAAGCACTGCAGTCCAACTGTGGATTTTCATGCAGTCAGACCTTTATGATCAGTTAAAAAATAATATAGTGGCTCAGGAAGGAAAAGCATTAAGTCTTGGACAGCTTATTTCAATACTCAATCACCAAGAGACTGGGAGGATCTGCACAGCCTCATTACATTGGTTTGAGAGCACTTTGAGAGAGTTCATTAACCTTGCCTTTTGAGAAAATAATGCTATGCAGGTTTGAGATGAACTAATGAACAAAAGATAGCAGAAACCTTGAGTTTCAGTCTGAGGCATTAAAAGGATTTGAGTGGAAAGCCTATCCTGCTGCCTACGCCTCAGTTCTGAGGGTGTTTTTGCTAACCATGAACTCTTCAGTGGAAGATTAGATGCATATGTCCTTTTCAAAAACAAAAAACAAAAAAAACAATTGTTTATGGCATTACAACACAAATACAGAACAATGTGTGAACAATTAAATCAGATTTATGAAAAATATGCAAATGCTGACTGAATTAAATCAAAGAAAGTATTCAGAGGCAATTTATAGTATTTTACATACTTTTTTTTTATTTATAACAATGACTTTCAAGTTAACAATGATTTTTAAATGTCTACATGAATGCATTTATCTACTTACTGCACTGATTTGTTTTATTTTATTTTTTAATTAAAATGGACCAGTTTTGGGAATACTTGTATACATTTCCATAAACGTGACACAGAACAGCATTGTGGGTACCTTAGCCATCATCCCCTTAAGCTACGCCACTCCCTCATCATGAAGGAATTCTAATTCATCCCTTATTTGATCATTCCGTTGCTCTTTCTTCCATTCTGTGTTTCTGTAGTTAGTCGATCCTTCCTAACTGTTCATTCCTCTCCACCTTCATCTTCTCCCTGGTCTCCATCCATTAGTAGGGCAGCATACTTACTCGCTGAGCTAAATTGCTGTAGGGACAAAAAGAAATTTTATATGTGATAAACAAGTTATTCCCAAAGCTCTACACGAGATTGGACTGAACACCACCACTGATTTGTAGTTTCTATAATCATATATCTTTGGGGTCTAATTGTTCTTGCAATGTAGCCTACATTGATAATGCTTCAAGAAAAAACTCATTGAGGGGTCAGGACCAGGTGAGGTACTCACAGGAGGTGCACTCTCTTCATATTTCTTTGGTTCTGAGGCTATTCTGGGGTCTTTGTCCCGTCTGACCTCCTTCCTGTCAATTAAAATACATGAAAGAGTTTAAGAATAGTTCACTCAAAAGCTAAAATTTAGTCATCTTAAACTTGTTACAAATCCATTTTTTCCTTCATGCAACACACACAAAAAGACACTAAGCTGCTCTTTACTATACAAAGAATGAATAAGGACTGGGGCTGTTGACCTCAAAAAAAATTTTTCAAAAGGCATGATTAATCTATTAATTATTATTATATTTCCCCCTAACAGAAAGCCTAAATAAAATCTGTTCATTATAAAATGGGATGACATCTCCTAACAATGAAAATTAAAATTAAAAAAATTACATTAATATAGATTTGTTGCTGTTTGTGATGAACAAATAGAAAGATGCATCAACACACACCAGTTTTTCAGCAAATAACCTTTTTTCTTACAGTCTCAAATCGAATACTCGTCAAGCCCAGCATTTTGACATTTTTGCATGTATCTGACCATTTAAGTGTGCAGACGAAGCTCAAAGATCACTTTGCTTGTCCATGTTCCGCTCTGCCTTGGAGTTCGTGCACAGAAAGCTGCTTGAGGAACAGGGCCGAATTCTCTTTTGCACTTTTAATAACTCATTTTAATATCAAGCACATCCCATTTTGCGAAACTCACGTGATTTTACTGATTTACACATTACGTTTTGGGCTTTTAAGGAGCGAAAGAGCATCGCTGATTCATTAGAAGCCAATATTTGAAACTCAATTTCGATTAATCGTAGAGCCCTTCTATGCAGTCATTTGAATTTATACAGTGCGTGACAAACTCACATTAAAGGAATAGTTACCCCAAAAATGAAAATTATCCCATGATTTACTCACCCATAAGCCATCCTAGGTGTATATGACTTTCTTCTTTTAGCTGAATAAAATCAGAGTTATTTTAAATAATATCCTGGCTCTTCCCAGGAGATAATGGGATAATTTTCATTTTTGGGTGAACTATTCCTTTAATGAAGACTGCCTCACCTGTCTGCAGGTTCTCTCCGTTTGTCTTTGTTTGGGCAGTCAACCCCTCGTCCCCGCCCCCCTCCTCCTCTCCCAATTCCTCCTCCTCCTCCTCCTCTTCCCTGAGGCATAACTTTATCCCTTCGAACCCCATCAACCCGGTTTTCATCTAGCAAACAGAACAACAGACAAGTGAGAAAACTGTATATATTCAAAGGTTCTTGCCCATCTGCTGAAATGTTATCGTGGAGACTTTTACCCTTGTCCAACACAGTCTCCTCTGGTGACCTAGAGAAACAATGACATAGAGAGAGACAAAAAGCACATGACTGTTACTTGATCTTCATCATTATGCATTTTATATTTCCATAACTATAAATCACACCTGTTAGGCTTGGGAGCACTTCTGATGCTAGGAGCAGCTGAGGGTGGTCCTTCCTTCTCGCTGGCACTTCCCCCTGTGCTGCGTTTGGCCCAGGCATTTTCTTTAGGGGGAGGGGCTGGCATTACTTTCAGTGGGAGCCCTCCCTGATTGGAAGAGGGTGATTGACATGCAGGAGAGATCGGCTCATCCTCCTGGCCACTGAAGACTTCATTCTCTGAATGTTCACCATCTTGAGACCTAGATCCTGAACATCACAGATACAGAAATCTCTTAACTACTGGATTTTTCCTGAAATTTCCTGTTATTATTGACATCTTCAAACCAGTGTTATTTTAGTATTACTTGAGTTTTGGGATGCCTGCCTTTACGTGCACATGAACTTTAATGACATCCCATTCTTAATCTGTAGGGTTTAATATTGAGTTGGCCCACCCTTTGCAACTATTATAGCTTCAACTTTTCTGGGAAGGCTTTCCACAAGGTTTAGGAGTGTGTTTAGGGGAATTTTTGACCATTCTTCTAGAAGCGCACCACCAAACCCAGACTCGTCCATCGGATTGCCAGACAGAGAAGTGTGATTCTTCACTCCAGAGAACATGTCTCCACTGCTCTAGAGTCCAGTGCCGGCATGCTCTACACCACTGCATCCGACGCTTTGCATTGCACTTGGTGATGTAAGGCTTGGATGCAGCTGCTCGGCCATGGAAACCCATTCCATGAAGCTCTCTATGCACTGTTCTTGAGCTAATCTGAAGGCCACACGAAGTTTGGAGGTCTGTAGCTATTGACTCTGCAGAAAGTTGGCGACTTCTGCGCACTGTGTGCCTCAGCATGCGCTGACCCTGCTCTGTGATTTTACGTGGCCTACCACTTCATGGCAAAGTTGCTGTTGTTCCCAATTGCTTCAACTTTGTTATGATACCACAAACAGTTGACCGTGGAATATTTAGTAGTGAGGAAATTTCACAAATGGACTTATTGCACAGATGGCAACCTATCACGGTACCATGCTTGAATTCACTGGGCTCCTGAGAGTGACCCATTCTTTCACAAATGTTTGCAGAACCAGTCTGCATGCCTAGGTGCTTGATTTTATACACCTGTGGCCATGGAAGTGAGTCGAAAACCTGAATTCAATGATTTGGAAGGGTGTCCCAATACTTCTGGCTATATTATAATATATATATATATTAGCAGTTTTAGCAATTATAGTACTTCAAGAAAAAATTTCCAATTATGCTTTGATAAGGTCTCTGCTAAGAACACAAATGTATTACCTTTAGGTTGTGAGGATCCACTTCCTGTGCGTTGCCTCTCTTTGTATGGTTCTTCACTTCTCCAACTTGGGTCTCTGAAGAAAAAGAGAAATTCAACATCTAAAATTTTCTAATAACTCATTCATCACTATTTAAATGTTACTTTTTTAGAGACTTCAGATGTATTCCATTTCATCCCCTCAAGATTTGCACACCACTAACCACCTTTCCAAGTAGACAAGAGTGTGGTTTTTCCCCCTATTTCCCCCTTCTCACCGGTCTCGTGGCCGTCTCTCAGAGGCCCTGTTCTTGTCCTCCTCCATCTGTTTCTGGAGTCGTTCTTGTTCTTTCTTCAGCCTCTCCTCCACCTCTCTTTCCTTGGCAGCCGTGTCCACAGGTTTGGCTGCCCCAAATATAGAGGAAGTCCTGCTGGAATTTGTCGTGCTGCTCTGGGGGGACAAGCTTCCACTCTGTTCCTCCTCTTTTGGGATGCTCCGTGGCTTCAGGTTTAACTTGGGCCTCTGTGGAGGGGCTAGAATGGAAAATCTCATACGATTAGAATAGGACAATGTTTCTGATATAAAATTTGTATCTTTAAAGCCGACATGTGTAATTTCTCCATTAGCATGGTCTCATTATGTACCCCTCTCTTCTCTTCCATCATCCCTCCTGTCTGAACGCTCTTCTCGATCTCCGTAGCGATCTCCTTCATAGTCTCGTCTGAAGCCACTGCTGAATCCTCGTCGACCTCCACCACGCGAGTCATAACCTAAGACAATCATATGACCATATCATTACTTACAAAGAAACTGCAATAAATGTACACACCAAACATTCAAGAACTCAAAGAGAAATTAAAGGGATAGTTCACTCAAAAATTTAAATTCTATCATCATTTACTCACTATTAAATTGTTCCAAACCTGTATGAACTTATTTCTTCTGCGGAACACAAAAGAATATATTTTGATGAATATAGGTAACCAAACAGTTGATGGACCCCATTGACTTCCATAATAGGGGCCAATGGGACCCCATCAACTGTTTGGTTACTGACATTCTTCAAAATATCTTCTTTTGTGTTCAGCAGAAGAAAGAAATTCATACAGGTTTGGAACTACTTGAAGGTGAGTAAATTTTCATTTTTTACCATTCCTTTAACTTGCACTACCATTTTTGAGTATCATATAAGAAAGTCCACTGAAAGAAACTCCAACCTCCACGATCGTAGTCTCTGCTACCTCGGTCATCGTAGCGATCTCTACCACTAAAGCGATCTCGACCGCTGTCAAAACGATCATCACGCCTGGGAGCATCTCTGAAACGGTCCGACTCATAGCGATCACGTGACCCTGCAAAAAGAAAACAAGGCATTACAAAAAGTAGTACAAACAACTGTATGTTAACAGTCAAACCTGGTTTAAACTGATCTATATTTAACCTTGAATATACCAAAAATTAACAAAATAAGAAATATTACTATTGTAATATTTCCCTGTAAAAAATATTTAAGAAAAATAAATAAATAAAATATTTTTTACAGTACAAATAGAATACCAATATTTATGTTGTCTTAATTTCTTTATTTTCTAAATTTAAACCATTGAGCTTTTATTTTGGTAGAAACCACAGGGAGCCTTCAAAGCTTCATTTTTGTAGACAATAGACTTTTTTTTTTAAATTACATACACATTACATATTTGACATGTTTTTACATACATGTACATAATTAAATATCTGTGATTTGATAGTCGCATTAAGCTATATCCAAAAGCATTTTATTTTGAGTAATCATGCAGCTCTACTTTTAATGTTATAAATACTTTAATTTCAGTTAATAGTAGACATTCTGAAATATAATATATGCAAAGTATTCTGTTTAAGCACGATATACAATTAGCATTTGTTTAACTGACTGTCTCCATATCCGTCGTCTTTGCGTGGTCCATCATCTTGCTCTCCACTTGGCCGTGCCCTCCAATCAGAATCAGTCTTATCAGGGCCACCATCCATCCCACGACCACGATCTCTATCCCGGTCTCGCCCTGACATGGATCCACCATCCCTCTCTGGAGGAAATATGTTACATTTAATCAAGAAAAACACTTTCACAGAGATAAAGATAATGTGAAGGAGTTTGTAAATCATCAGTTCACCTTTGTCATTGGACTGATCTGCAATATCCACACGGATCCTCCTGTTTCCAAGATTCTACACAGATTTAATGCAACATTAATTCAAAACAGTACTAAGGTCTAAGTACTGCACTAAGGTCAGTATCTTATTGTTGACCTACCTCCTCATTTAGACTGAGAGCACGCAAGATTGATTCAACATCATCAAATTCAGCATAACCAAAACCTTTCAGTCTTTCTGGGTTATTAGGCTCCCGTGGCAAACGCACCGCACTGATCTGAAAATATACACAAAAGATACAGTTACACACAACCTGCACTTGTCAAGCAGCTGAGAGTGATATTTCCTGCAAGCAAGACTCAAAATATAAGCGTTTTATCTAGACATCCCATTTTTAAACATGCATGCAATGTTCCCACTGACCGCAAGTCCCCTGAAGAATTCTTTGATGGATTCCTCACTGACATCGTAGGGAAGGTTACCGAGGAAGGCAGTGTAGGGCGGGCCGCGTGGCAGCCGAGAGCGGTCAATGTTTGGCTCCCGTGCTGCACGAGGCGCAGTAGGCAGGATGGAGCGATCAATTGGAGGAGCTCGATATGAATCCTCCACAGTATGCCAGGAAGTTGAGACTAAAGAGAAGGAGAATGGGATTTGATCCCACAGAAAGATTTTAATTGAGTTCCCAAAAGGCTTTGGTGATTTGCTGAGATTTGATTATATATATATATATATATATATATATATGCTGCGTGTTTGCAGCGTCTCAGAGTGGCTTGGTTCACAGTAAATGCTCCTTCACACAAATTTCCCTCCGATTCCTCAGCTCAAGACAATTCAATTGAACCCTATGACGTCATTTCCATCATGGAAATTATTCCGCCATTTTGAATTTTTCAAAAAAACCTACTTTCAAACTCTGTTGCTCCAATTTTCACAATCTTACATAACAAGCGAACAAATTCAATGAAGAGCATGGCAAAAATGGACATGAGGCTATATCTCCGCAATGCTTTAGCGTATTCAGACCAAACTTG
Organism: Chanodichthys erythropterus; assembly: GCF_024489055.1. Classification (NCBI taxonomy): domain Eukaryota; kingdom Metazoa; phylum Chordata; class Actinopteri; order Cypriniformes; family Xenocyprididae; genus Chanodichthys; species Chanodichthys erythropterus. The sequence goes on from NC_090241.1 coordinate 25,439,521, forward strand.
GTGTGTGTTAGGACACCAAACATGCACAGTTTTGGCGCAGTGTCACCTAGTGGTCAGGAGGTATGAAAAATTTACATTTTTGATTATAACTTCTAAACGGTTCAAGGCCCCAATATACTTTAAATGTAATCAAAGAATGAACTGATGTGATGTCATTTAGAACAAAATCAGGCAGAAACGAGATACGTTTGGAGTTCGTTTTGGAAGTTTGAAACCGCTTGCCAAAGCGAACTTTCCAGAAAAGATTCAAGGCGGCGCCACCTTGTGGTCAAGAATTATAATGAAATGTCAAAAAGTGCTAATAGCTAATGATTAATTTTGCCTATTCTAATGAAACTGGTCTTCTTAAATTTCTTTGGGAAATGGCCACCATTTGGACTTTCTTAAAAAAAAAACAAAAAAAAACAAAGTTTGTAGTTCAAGTAGTTTAATTCAAGGGCCAGATTATGAAATCAAAAAGTTGAGGAGGGCCGGAAGTGGGGGAGTCTCAGGTGGGAGGTAAAAATTATTTTAATTATTAGGCTTAAATGAAAATATCATCAGAGTGAGACTTGGTAACCACAGGTAAAACCATACATGGCTACTCACTACCACTGTCAAATGATATAATATAATATAATATAATATAATATATAGGCTAGGTCTATAAAAAAAAACAAAAAAAACACATGTATAAACTATACACACCTTCACAAAGAAATGAATTATACATTCCCCTACCCACCTAATAAATATATTGCAATATAAATGGCTATAACAGTTTTCAAAATAAATATTCCACATTTCCACAAACCATGGTAATTTACTACAGCTTATTCATGGTAAAAGTTTGTGTTAGTGTGGTGATTTTGGGATTTAAAAGTCTTATCTCCATTCATGGCACATTTCTCCCATTTTCCTCAGTCTTGTTGGGAATGTTGAGGCTGTTTCATCCAATTTAAAACTAGTCTAATCATCGAGTGATTTGTAGTTTGTAAGCGAGAAGTGTGTATCGAATGGAAACACTTCTCACTAGATGTCGCAACGCTGTTTGATAATAGTGACCGGGAATAAACGTAGCTCCTTTAAGCTTTCGTTCAGTTATCCACTGGGCCATGCTGCAAAGTTCAAAGTAAACTAGTGAAAAGCCTGAAAACAGAGCTATTTGTTCTGTATTTGTCGTTACTGACCGAGAAATCAGCTCAGATGATTCAGTGACAGAGCGGTCCGAATGAATCCAAATCTTTTCAGATCGTTATGCAAGCGTGCTTGGCCAATTAACAGAAAAGAATTGAGACAAAAGAATGATTAATTCACGAATGACTGATATCGCTGGTCCAGTCGACAGAAATACGGGACACACGTGAAAACGTTTCTCAGGCCAGTCGGAGGAGCGTGCATGGTACAAACAGTGTGTATATAGCTGTACAGCTGCATGCACCACTGCGGACACAATATCCAACCAAATGTAGCCACACCGCCAAGAAAAGAGGAGGGGGGAGATTGGGGTGCCGCAGGCCAGATTAATATGATTGACGAGCCGGATTTGGCCCGCGGGCCACCAGTTGATGAGCCCTATCCTTGACCTTTGCTCAGATTTTCACCAAAATCGAATTGTATCATTTTCAGACCATGCCGGCAAAAAGTTATGGATTTCGTGTTAATAGACGAAGCAAAGTTAATGGCATGATACCAAAATGACTGTGAGGCTCTATCTCTGCAATACTTTGGCATTTTGACACCAAACTTTGCATGTGTCATTGTCATCTTACTCTGGCCACAGCACCAACTATTGGCCGAAAGAGATAAACTATTAAATCAATCAGTCATTTTGCCAAAAATCATCTTAACGGTAGGGACACACCAAGCCGACGGTCGGCTGTCGGGCAGTTTTTGTTCATCGGCCGACTAAGTTTTCTCAGCGTGTTCCGCACCGTCGGCTGAAGTTGGTCCTCTTCGGCTTTTTTTCGGCCAATTCGACATGTTGAATCGGCGTCAGAGCTCGTCGGTCCGTTGGGCCATCTGATCATTCTGATTGGCTGTTCAGCTACTGCCACCTGCTGGTACGGAAAGGACGTGCTACTTGGCCGTCGAGCGTTGGTTTGGCGTGTCAGGGCAACTTTGGACCCAGACGCTGCCAACTTGAGCCAACTCCCACAGTCCGCCACTAGTTTGTTGGCGTCGACTTGGTGTATTCCTGCCTTAATATGTCTTTAATTGCTCATTGTTGCACTTGGTCTGATGCTCCCAGCCATGCTGGCATGACTTCTTTGTACTTGGCCCCTTAATTGTTGCTTGCAGCTATATTTGAAATTATTTTTATTATCATATAATTATATTGATAATCAATTTTGGCCAAATTGTGCAGCCCTACAAACAAGTACAGCAAACCTGGAATGTTTTCTCAGTCTGAGGATATCAAACATGTTTGATATTTTGAGCCAATTTTAAACACATTGTTTTCATTTGTCATGCGTCTCCTAGCAATGAGTCAGTTCAGATTTTAAAAGTCCTGTAATGCATTCCAGGCTTTACTCACCATCTCCATCCAAGTCATCAGTCTCATCTGCCCAGCTGGTGGTCTTTGTGCTGGGGTAACTGGGGGGTGCACTGCCACTGCTATCATTCGCAAGGAAATCAGTCAGGGTCAGGGTCTTCCCCTTCTTCTTATTCTTCTTAGCTAAAGAAAGAATAACAGATGCAAAGAGAATGCCAAACTGAGCCATTTCATTATTTGACACATTTATGCATGTTAAAGTCACAATGAAATTAAAGTAGCGACAGATCTTTTCTTCCAAATTATGCCGTTCATCTGAGGGAAAGATTATTGAAAAGGGGGAAAAAAGCAGGGCATGGACTTGGTTCAATTCAACGACGGCTGATTGGATGAAGGCTTAGATGAAGCTTGACGTCGATTGTAAGAAAGGGGCAGTGATTAAGCAGACTAAATAATTGGAGAAGTATGGCATATGTCACCAGAGAGAAATCTGTCATTCTTTTCAGAAAATTAATCAAATTTTCATAATTTTGATCTAAGAATTACAAGGTCAAAAAAGGAGACATGCATGGATGAACTGTTCACAATAAGGCCAATAACATGCATTTAGAAAACACAAGAAGTCACAAAAATATTTTGATGTTCCCATCATAGCTTGGCCACATGGTGACAGAGATAACAGACAAAGTATGATTATGCAAAAAATGGATAGGCTTACTGAAAAGACATTTTGTTTTTTCACTTTCTCTGCTTGCCTTAAAAGTGAAATGTTACCACACTGGCAGGGCAGTTCCTCTACAACACCCTTCATTAAACTGCATTAAACCTAGAACAGATGCTAATAGGCTTCACTCCACTCGTTGGGCAATATCACACTTGTGCAAAAGACACGTTGACTATGCAACGTACAACTGAAAAGGTGAGATAAGACACACTCAGTGAGCCTCACTAGGGATGTTGTATGAGAGGTGATGGTTCATTCATATTAAAATGAATGGTAATGTCAAACATGCTGCAATATGATAGCTCTAGTCCCGCCTTACAGTTAAAAGAGCCAATGATCTTGTTCACATAAGCATCATCTGTTTATTTCTCTATGAAGTGCGTGTGTTAACTGAACCAGCCAGGAAAAAACAGCACAATTTATGATACCATTGGTTTCAGATGCTACTACTGATTTGAAATATGTCGTTCATTCAGATGCAACATAACAAGACTTGGAAATAGCATTCAAGAATCATATTTTGTGAACAAATTCACGTTCCAAGCATGTTTTGTTAACTTACAGTCTAAAATGGCTTAGACAAAATCTTGACATCAATTAATATAAGGTAAGAAGAGATGTTTTGGTCGTGAATTCTTCGATGATTTTAATTTATTTAAAGAATTAGCAAATTATTAAATGACTCGACAGAAATAAGACACTCGCCAACTACAAGAGAAACGATGTAACTGCACTGAATGAATCCGTGACAGTGAACACAAAAAACGAATCGCTGAGATGAAATCCCCACCACTAACGTTACAATGGTTCTTCTAATAAAAAGTGCGGAGAACGTCCACGGCTCCGTGCACGTGGTGACCCCTCAGGTCCCTCCTCTGGAACATACTGCGCATGCGCAGCAAACACGGGTTATTAGCACCATCCAGAACTTTATGCACTATCATTTACCATAATATTTTCACTTTCCACGCACTAACCTTATAAACTACCACGTACATTAAATTACCCGAACATCCGTTTGCGAAATTTTGTCCCGTCCTAAAACTCATAACGACAACGACACAGACGAGGCACATGATTTGGCCGCTAGCACACTGGCTAATTCATTTGAGCATAAGGCTTTCCCAATACAACTAATCCATGTTTTCAGTGTATTTTACCAACAGATTTAGCTGAGCCGGGTTTGAAAATCACACACAGTGAATGGCATAACCATTACGCTTGAACCCAAGAGTATCATTTAAACTTGTTTACAGCTGTTTCGTAAAGAAGCCTACAAATGTAGGCAGAGCACGAGTGCGCATTATTCTTACCTGACGCCGCCATGTTGGAGAGTGTTCTGGTGAAAGAGCCCCGGATGAAGGCGTCAGGGATTTGTCACGGGGGCAGGCAGGCAGGCATCACCATAGACATTATAATAAACACGTCTATGGGCATCACACCCTCACTCACAACCACACGAGAACATGTTTTAGAAGTTGCACTTTATGAGGATGTGAAAGCTGGTAATAATCATATCTGGACAGCATAATTAAACTGAACAGAAATCCTAGAGATATAAAATGGCATAAATATATAAAATTTGATATAGGCTTATTTAACTTATTTAATTCATTATGTTTTTTTTTTTTTTTTTTTTTAAAAGCATTTTACTTTAAAGTTTATGTGCTTGTTCTGTAATATGAACTATATAAGAGAAGGGGAGTAGGTAGGCCATTTACACACCCTGATATTCAGTGGTCACGAGATTTTCTGGGCCCCTTGTATTGTTTGTTGGAAATGGGCTTTTGTTGGCTCCTCTGAGGTTGCTACTAGAAGGCTGTTCTACTGAAAAGTATACCATTCATGCATTCCCTCAGAATCAAACCTATGACTTTGGCATTGCTAGCACAGTTCTCTGCTGTTGGAGTTAGAGGAACAGGACTGTTCTGCTAAGAATCTATTTGCATGCCTCTGCATCTCTACCCCAGATCTTTTACAGTGTAAAGTGGATTTATCTTTGAGAGGCCTGGATGACTCCTTAACATTTGTGGAGAGAAAATATGGGTTAGCATTTCTCTGTGTGGGAACTCAATGTGGCTCTCTCAGATGGTACTGTAACTTGCAACTTTGAACAAAATTAATAGAAATATAACAGTCTGATTATATTATTTTTAATGTTTTATCACCTTTTTAGATGAGTATTGAGCAATGATTTTATCACTTTATTACTGCACTTCCTTGTTCTAGCGATACACAAGCATGTGGTTTGTACCATGATATATAAACACCTTTCTTTCACCTCCTGTTGGTGTGATATATAACAGCAAAAGTCATTACAAAAGCCAGATGATGCAAAGCATTTATTTAGTCATTTATATAATACAGATTCCAAGCTAGGCTGTAATTAGAATATGAAGTTATGCTGATATTATATAATCCGTTTATAAATTATTAATTTGTATACTTTGTATGTTCCATAAAATGAATTATGAAACTTGTAAATGAACTATTTAGGTATGTTTCTGACACACACACACACACACAATTTTTGAAGAAATGAATTTAAATCTGATTTATTATGTTCTGGTTTAAAGGAAAATTTTTGAGTATTATTTACTTGATGCATGAAATATATAGTGAAGGTGAACCGTTTAGAAGATTGTGCCAACCAAGAGTTATCCACTATTCCCCTGCAGAGACACAAAACAAAAAGACTTTTAAGAATTTGAATCATGTTTGAATTGTGTTCCAGAACTATTGTTTATGTATTTGTCTGTGCATTTGTACTTACTGCATCGCTTTCTATAATCCCAGCAGCAGTTTCTGCTACAGAGATGATTGCAGTTGCAGCGGTTTCGGATGTCAAATCTCTCACCACATCTCCCTTGACAAGAGTTTGAGACTTACACCAAAAAGACATTTAAACAAACATTATGCTGGGAAGTGGTGTTAAAGTGGTCATGACATGAGAAATCATTGTACCATTAAAACATCCTGCTTTCATAGCTTAAAACGTATTCTTCATTATAAACAAAACATTTCATCAAGCTCCAAAAATGTCTTGTTTAGATATTGCAGGATCTGTGATGTAACAAGGGTATTTGCATATGACATCAATAAATAGTTATACATCATCTCAACATAGGCCCCACCCACTGGCATTCACTCGCTTAATGGCAGACACATACACTGGAAGAGAGCGTCACATCAAATGCAAATACAGTAGAACCCATTATAATTACCAACACTGTCTATACTGGATACAGTATAAATATGTGTCTTTCTGACATACTCCATGCTCTGTCGACAACAGGACAAATGGAAGAGAGAAAGAACGTCCAGTGTAAACAGCTTGTTTGCATCTCTGTACAGACTTTAGAAGGATCCCAGCGTTAGAACCAACTGGATGGTTTATTTTAATACTGTTCCGGATCGTGTCAGAGGATTATATGTTTATTTGGAGAATTTTGTTTAGTAAATGAGGCACAGTGTACTGGAGAGTTTGCAAATAAACTTTTGTTTAAAAGATACAGCAGCCAGCTGTATTGGATCTGACAGAAGCTGCATCACAAATCAAAAGTAAATTATTTCATAATGCTTTGTCTGGAAATTACGGTTTTATATGGGTAATGTTTTAAAAACACTTACTCACGTGCAATAGCGAGTGGGCGTTGACTGTTCCTTATGCAATGATGATGTTAAACAGTCATAACAGTGGCTGTTTACTGACAAGCCTTAAGGGGCCACACCTTAAAAACTAATCATTTCAGACAGAGAATGAAGGTTGGTAAACAACTTTCAAAAACTTTTTTAATATTATAAACGAACCTAAATGAACATATTAAAATAGAAAAAAATCCATGTCATGACCTCTTTAAAAGTGTAGTCCACCCAAAAATGAAAATTCATGAAAATCATTTACTCACATTTATCTTCATAAAAGAAGATATTTTGAAGAATGTTGGTAACCAAACAATTTTAAGTTGTCACTGACGTCCATTGTATCAGGAAAAAAAATACAGCGGAAGTCACTGTGAACTGGAACTGGTTGGTTACTAATGTTCTTCAAAATATCCTCTCTTTCAGAATAAATAAATGCATTCAGGTTTGGAGTGACATGAAGGTTAGTAAATGCTGACAGAATTTTCATTTGTGGGTGGACTAACCCTTATATAGGTGTGTAGAGTGTGTGTGAGAAAGTTACACTGATTGGGTGGTCGGGTAGTAGTGGTTGTTTAGGTTGAAGTAGTTGGTGATGTAGTTGAAGTAGTAGAAGCAGTTGAGGTAGTAGATGCAGGCAAGGTCATAGAAACTGGTTGGCATGTGCTTGTAGGGTTGAAGATGACGAATCCTGGGAGATTCTGGACAATAACAGTGGTGATCCAACTCTGATACTGTGAAACTCGCGTGTAAACACCAGGTGCGTTGGGATCGGCACAGCCATAACCCCAGCTGGTGATGCCAGACTGAACCCACACTAAACATTGCTTGCTGACCATCGGACCTCCAGAGTCACCCTAGGAAGACAGAGAGCTTTTGTTTATGGGACAAACTTCTCATCCAACATGGCCTGAAAGTAAAAGAGGAATCATATGCATATATAAAAATAAAGCACAGATAGACATGTACCTCCCTCCAATAAACCAGCACAGATCATGTTGTTAGTAACAGATCCAGAACCCAGCAGAGTATCACACTGAGTATTACCCACCACTGGAACCATAGTCTCCTGCAGAGTCCCAGGAGCAGCTAGGTTCACTGAACATACACAAACATATGTAATTAATTATTAATTAGTGGTGTTAGAAGTAGATGCATATGTGAATTGACGAGTTTGTATGTGTTTGTACCTCCAGACTGAACATCTCCCCAGCCTGTGATCCAGCTGCTAGTGCCAGAAGGGAAGCTACTGTTCAGGGCTGCCAGACACACGGGTCTAATATAGTCATTAAAGTAAATGCAGAGGATAGACGCAGCAGAGCGATGTCATTGTCATGTGTGTTGCTGTGTAGGAGGGGTGAACAGTAATTTTGATGACATTTCATTGGCATTGACTCCTTGTTGTGTCCTCCTTCCCAAGTACACACGGAGGCTGGATGCACGGACACTGAATACAATCAGAGAATACAGTGAGAAAAGAAAATATATTCTACAAATCAAAACAAGTGCATGTGTGTTTAGGTGAATCTTACCCAGGTAAACAGTGAGCTGCCGTCAGCACCCATTCCCTGTTGATGAGGGAGCCTCCGCAAAAATGACCTCCATAGTATAGAGCTGTGCAGACTGACCTGCCACGGCCATGACCCATTAGGGGCATCCACGCCACCCACAATACGGGTGTTTAGAGGGGCTTGTCCACAAACTATGAGAGTAAAATAGAGATTGTTCACATGTATATGTCTGTGATTAATATTATCTGAAGAATGGATGAGCTCTTACCATTCAACTGAGAAAGTGAACCTGCGGTGGAAGAGACAGTAGTACACATTAATGAGAAATTATTTTATGGACATCCAGCTGCATGTGAGATACTCCAACTAAATAATTTTTTCCCACAAGAAACCGGACTATGGCAGAAATGTTTAGTGCTGATACATTTTCTACCTTAAAGGTGCTCTAAGTGATGTCACGCGCCAAAACATTTTTTGTCACATACAGCAAACATCTCCTCACTATCCGCTAGCTGCCTGTCCCCTGAACACACTGTAAAAAAACGCGGTCTCTGTAGTCGCCACAAGCTCCGGAAACGGCAATAAAAACAAACTGGTCCAGCCTGGACCACAAAACATAATAAACATGCTCCAGCCAATAACCGACAAGAATGATTTTAAATGTGCGTTCATGACTGTTTCAGGAAGCACGGAGGGGAGGAGGAGGAGGAGGAGGGAGGGTCTAGCTAGCCTCTGTTTTGTTTGACAACATTTCAAATGTCAACAGGAAGTTACTCCACCCAGGATCACTTAGAGCACCTTTAAAAATCAAGTGTAAGTGTTACCTTGAACAGATAAGAGCAGGGCCAAACTGATACACATTAACCTCCACATCTTCACAAACTGTCTCTTCTCTTGAAGAATGGATGGAGATAGTGGATTTGGTTCTTTTTGCCCCTCACAAACCTTTTTTTTATACCCATTTTTTCAGTATCTGTTTGTCACTTGTTTAATCACTCTAATGTCACACTAATCCATTTTTATTATTATTTTCTGCTCCCCGCCCTGTTTTCACAATGCAGACCTGTTAAACATGTACTGAACTAAACACTAAACATTTTAAATTCACTAAACATCTTAAATGGTAAATACATTTTATTTAAGAGATTAAGAGTTTTGTTAATCTCTGTCTTATTGGGCAGGGTGTCCATGTTATATAATCATTTATTGCCATTTGATCCAACTGAGAATAATTAGTCATCCTAATATATTTAGACAATTATAATAATGTTAAAGAATATATCAATATATAAAGCTAAATTATAATATATAATATTAAAAGGCCTCTGAAATGATCAGGCTTTAATTTTAAGCTTTCGTTTAGTGATGAGGGATTTTTTTGCTACACAAAGAGCAGGAGAAATACCAAGCGAGTGTCTCAGAGCCAGCAAAAGCTATGAAAAGAGTGACTGTTTATCTCACAGAGTAAGATGCAGCCTGCAGAAATGACATGCGTGGTTGTTGTTCTCACTGGAACTACCTACTGTAGCCAAAGCACAATAAAGTCAGTTAGCCATTTCCAGAGCCCATATTCACAAAATATAGATTCTGAGAATCAATACTCTGGTCTCATGACACCAAATCAATCATTTTGGATCTAACAGCATCCAAAACGTTATGGTGTTGCTAGAGGAGGAGTACAGTGAGAAGTGCCTGGTTCCCACAGTAAAATTCAGTGGAAGTAAAGCTCTTATATAGGAATGTATGAGTGCTGAAGGTGTGAAGGAGTTGTGCTTTATCAATGCTATCATGAGTTCACACACACAAACTTGAAACAAAAGATGTTACCCTTTCCTCATTCCCTGCATTGTTGGGCATTTTTTCAACATGACGATGAGGATATGCATTCTCCCAAGGTGACAAACCTTCTGGACATGTATTTCACCAAGTCTTAACACTCTTGAGCGCCTGTGGGGGATTCTGTAGAGACGAGTTGAGCAACACTCCCCATTAATGATCAGGGCATTTAAGGAGCTCATCATCCAGGAGTTAAACAGGACAGATGTGACAATTTGTCATGAACTTGTACACTCCGTGCCAAGAAGGATCAGAGCAGTATATTCAAAATTATGGAGGGCATACTAGAGTACTAGAATATTATACATTTGTTGAATTAAATAGGGTGTACTCATTTCTGCAATCCTTAATTTACTTATTTTATGGCTATAATTGACATATATTTCTCAGTTTTTATTATGTATATGTTTAATATATTTTAGTTTTGCCATATTTCCACAAATTGTATTAGTGATCATAAAGAAAAAATCTTTTGTATTTGTTCAGAGGGGGTGTACTCATTTATGATATGCACTGTATATCCAGACAATTATAATAATGTTAAAGAATATATCAATATATAAAGCTATATATATATTTTTCCAATATATATTAGTAAGTCCTTAGCAACACATATTACTTACAAAAATATATTTTTTATATATTTACGGTAAGAAATTTACAAAATATCTTGGAACATGATCTTTACTTAATATCCTAATGATTTTTGGCATAAAAGAAAAATTGATAATTTTGACCCATATATGATTGTTGGCTATTGCTACAAATATACCCGTGCGACTTATGAGTTTTTTTGGTCCAGGGTCACATTTAATGAAATTCATATGTTGTCATGGTGTTGGTCATCTTGTTTTTCTTGCTTCCTTTCTGAGATTATCACCCAAAAAAAATTTTGTCATTGATCATTGATTTTAAAAAATTAAATCATTATGAATATTGTTCACGTTATTTATGGGTTTCTGTATGAAGATGAAACTTTCTAAAATGGATTGCTTGAATTGCTAAAGCGCTAGTTGCAGTACTCAATGAGTCACCTGCCCTCTGATACACTTTTACAATGACTTTGTAAAATTTACAACCGCCACATGCTGTTATTTATAGGTCATAATTCGTATCTTAGACTCTAACAAATACTGTAATTTTTGTACTTGCGTGTTTCACCAACACCTTTCTTTTGTAAACTGAGCTTAGCTTAATTGCTGTGTGATGATAGATGTCTTATCTAAAAAATCAACTCACATTCTCTCCCATGTTCCTCTGTAATTTATTATCTGAAAATGAATCAAAATGCTTATGTAAATGTATATTTTGGATCATTTTATTATGCAAGCATTACATAAAATCAAGAGAAACTAAATATTTGATCACTTACTCTAACATTTAAAAACCATGCATGTGAATTTCTATGTAGTTTCTATTACTTTTGTAGATCTGAGGACTATCGTGATGAATCTTTAAATAAAAATCATATTATTGTGTCTTTTTTCCATGCAGTGAATGGTGAAATATACAGAATGGTTACTGAGATTAACTGTTGAAATTCAAACCGGTTTGGGGAAAAAATTAGGATGGGCAATTTTTTGGGTGAACTATCCCTGTAAGATTTAACATGAACACCCTAGACAGAGATGAGCAAAACTCTTAATCTCTGAAAACAAAACTTGCATTTAATATATATTTGTATAGCGAATTTAGTTCTAGAAAACGTTTAACAGGTCTTCATTGTGAAAACAGGGCAAGGAGCAAATAATAATAATAGTAATGGATTAGTGTGACATAAGCGTGATTAGAAGAGTGACGAGCAGAGACTGAAGAAGTGGATATAAAAAGGATTTGTGAGAGGCAAAGAGAACCAAATCCACCATCTCTATCCATTCTGCAAGAGAAGAGACGGTTTGTGAAGATGTGGAGGTTAACGTGTGTCATTTTGGTCCTCCTCATATCTGTTCAAGGTAAGGACTTCTTCATCAGCACTAAACATTTCTGAATGGTCCTCTTTCTTGTGAGGTAATTTCATTCAATTAATTTAGTTGGAGGATGTTACATGCAGCTAAAATAACAATTTTTTTCTCTCTATCTCTATTATGACTCTATTCCTTCCATTACAGGTTCACTTTCTCAACTGAATGGTAAGAGCTTGTCTCATTGTTCATATGTTATATATAGACACAGTCAAATAGCACAGAAATGTGCATGTGAATAATGAATCTCTCTCACTTTCTCTCTCAAAGTTTGTGGACAAGCCCCTTTAAACAACCGTATTGTGGGTGGTGTGGATGCCTTTGAGGGGTCATGGCCGTGGCAGGTCAGTCTGCACAGCTCTACCTATGGTGGTCATTTTTGTGGAGGCTCCCTCATCAACAGTGAATGGGTGCTGACGGCAGCTCACTGTTTACCTGGGTAAGATTCACCTAAACACACAACTATTCATCCAAACAGGCTCTGAGTGATCGTTTTTACACTATTGATTCATTATTTTCAGTGTCAGTGCATCCAGCCTGCTTGTGTTCTTGGGAAAGAGAACACAGCAGGGAGTCAATACCTATGAAATCAGTAGAAAGGTCGCCACGATCATCGTTCACCCCTCCTACGACAGTCAAACTAGTGACAATGACATTGCTCTGCTGCGCCTGTCCTCCGCAGTTACCTTTAATGACTATATTAGACCCGTGTGTCTGGCAGCCCAGAAAAGTGTCTTCCCTTCTGGCACCAGCAGCTGGATCACAGGCTGGGGAGATATTCAGTCTGGAGGTACAAACGCATACAAACTCATTCATTCACACATACATCTACCCATAACAACATTAACAGATGATTGTGTGTTACCTGTTCAGTGAGCCTACCTGCTCCTGGGACTCTGCAGGAGACTATGGTTCCAGTGGTGGGTAATACTCAGTGTGATACTCTGCTGGGTTCTGGATCTGTTACCAACAACATGATCTGTGCTGGTTTATTGGAGGGAGGCAAAGACACCTGCCAGGTACATGTGCATATGCATATGATTCCTCTTTTACTTTCAGGCCATGTTGGATGAGAAGTTTGTCCCATAAACAAAAGCTCTCTGTCTTCCTAGGGTGACTCTGGAGGTCCGATGGTCAGCAAGCAATGTTTAGTGTGGGTTCAGTCTGGCATCACCAGCTGGGGTTATGGCTGTGCCGATCCCAACGCACCTGGTGTTTACACGCGAGTTTCACAGTATCAGAGTTGGATCACCACTGTTATTGTCCAGAATCTCCCAGGATTCGTCGTCTTCAACCCTACAAGCATATGCCAACCTGTTTCTACGACCTTGCCTGCTCCTACTACATCTCCTGTTCCTACTACATCACCTACTTCTACTACATCACCTGCTCCTACTACATCACCTACTTCTACTACATCACCTGCTCCTACTACATCACCTACTTCTACTACATCACCTGCTCCTACTACATCACCTGCTCCTACTACATCACCTACTTCTACTACATCACCTGCTCCTACTACATCACCTACTTCTACTACATCTCCTGTCCCTACTACATCACCTACTTCTACTACATCTCCTGTCCCTACTACATCACCTGCTCCTACTACATCACCTACTTCTACTACATCTCCTGTCCCTACTACATCACCTACTTCTACTACATCTCCTGTCCCTACTACATCACCTGCTCCTACTACATCACCTACTTCTACTACATCTCCTGCCCCTACTACATCACCTGCTCCTACTACATCACCTACTTCTACTACTTCAACTGTTTCTACTACTTCACCTACTCCAGCTACCTCACAATCTTCTACTACTTCAGCAACAACAACTACTACCCTAAGACCTCCACCCAATCAGAGTAACTCTCTTACACACATTCTACACCCCGTATAAATTTATTCCTCTTTAACATCACTCACTTCTAATGCTTGTTGAAATGTCGTTTTTGTGTAGCCTCAATTTCTTGTCGAAAGAGGTGTGGTGAGAGATTCGACATCCGTAACCGCTGCAACTGCAACTATGGCTGCCGCATAAACTGCTGTAGGGATTATAAAAAGCGATGCTGTAAGTCCATTTACACAAACAAATACACATGCAGCTGTTTATGGTGTTTATAGTTCTGAAATAAAACTGAAATCACTGAACCAGTAAGTAACTCCAGCAATATCACACAATCTGTATGTTTTTGTGTTTCTGCAGAGGATCACAGGGGATAATTCTTGGTTGGAACAAGCTTCTACGTGGCACAACTTCTCTCTCTCTCTCTCTCTCTCTCTCTCTCTCTCTCTCTCTCTCTCTATATATATATATATATATATATATATATATGTTTTCAGTTTCTTCATACATTATAAGGTGTCCAAGTACAGCTTATAGAATAAATATATAAATATTTCTTTAAATCAGAACAAAATGGCTCAGATTTAAATTATTTTCTCTATTCAGACTAAAGATTTATTTTAAATAAAATGTCAAAAAAATAAATTTATAATTTTTGTACCATACAAAGCATACAAAATAATATGATATATTTGTATTATAATTATAATATCAGCATTCGGTGATTATATAATTTGAGTCTGTAATCTGAAATGTATAAATGACCAAATAAATACTTTGCATCACATGGCTTGTAAAGTTTTTTGCTGTAATAAATTTCACCAACAGGGGACGTTGTTTTACAACTGAAAAGTATCACTGGGACAGTCACATAGAAAATAGCAAAGTGTACTAACTCATCAGTTATTGATAACTTTTGGTCAATGGAGGCTGTTTAGATGTTGAGGGACTGCTTTGATGAATCTAATCTGCTATGATGTTCAAACACTTAATGAGTATAGACGTCATCTTACATTAACTTTTGTAAAACTTTGTTTCTAACAAAACAGATTGTCTTAAATTACTGTAGATGTTATTTTTCAAAGTCTGAAAAATTCAGCAAAACCTATAATGAACAGCAATGCAATTGCTAAATACACCCAAAGGTCATTGTGAACTTATGGAACATAGGAACACATGTGAAACACATTCATTTTTTTTTTTTTTTTAGACCTCTCTATTTATCTTAAAATAGATGTAAATATACATCTGTGCTTATTTATTCCATCCTTTGTCAAGTCAAGTTACCTTTATTTATATAGCACTTTTTACAATGAAGATTGTTTCAAAGCAGTGATAACAGTAAAATAATGAAATAAAGTTTGTTTTGGCTGTACAGCAGCTCTAGAAGAAAATAGTGTCATTGTCCAGCTTAAAGGGATAGTTCATACAAAATGAAAAATAATTTACTCACCCTCAAGTTGTTCCAAACCTGTATGAATTTCTTTGTTCTGCTGAACACAATGGAAGATAATTGTAAGAATGTTTATAACCAGGCAGATCTTGCTCCCCATTGACTGCATAGTATTTTTTTTTTTCCTACAATGGTCGTCAATGGGGGGCGAGATCTCCTTTGGTCAACAAATCTAGTTGACAATCTCTGCTAGTGTAGATGCCATTTGTGCTACATTATTTTAAATTAATTGTACAGTCTGGACTCATTCTAAAAAAAAAAAAATCCCATTTTACTAGATCTGTAAGGATATGTAAGTACAAACTATGTAGAGATTTTACACTCAACATCTTATAAAAATGTTCAAAATTAATGCAATAATGATGTTCATAACATTTTGCTGATGATGTTTTGTTGTAGTAAAAATGTCATCAAACATGAGTAAAAGCTTACTCACTCAATAACAAAACCTGTGGCTATCCATTAATAAATACTGCCCTTGTATAAAATTATAAGGAACAAGGATATAATAAATCACCACTAAAATTCATGCACAAAACATCTCACCAACAATAAACCCACAGGCTTGACACAAAGGATTATTGTCACCAGGATTTTTCCACTATACAATAGCTACAATTCAATGAAGTTTAGAAAAAAGGCGAGTTACTGACTTAATTCAGGATGAGGTCATGTTCTATAAGGAAGTAGCAACCAATTTTTTTTTTTTCCAGAAAAATGACGCTGTCAGTCCTACATTCGTTAGAGGAGATTGTCTCACTACCAGGATTTGTATAGTTACTCAACATAAGTTGATACGTTACATAATCCAATCTAACATAAAACCTTAAAGTGCTATTTTTCCACCCTGTGTTTTTTGTGAAGCAAAACAATAGGTGTGTGTGTGTGTGTGTGTGTGTGTGTGTGTGTGTGTGTGTGTGTGTGTGTGTGTGTGTGTGTGTGTGTGTGTGTGTGTGTGTGTGTGTGTGTGTGTGTGTGTGTGTGTGTGTGTGTGTTACCTTACGCAGGTACATTAGTTTAAGACTGGATTTAGGTTTTTAAAAATGTACTGCAAGGGAATACTAATGTTTTTATGTGAGTTTATTATGTAATATATTTCTCATAATGTAAAAATTGTTATTACTAAAGTTTCCTGCCTAAAGAAAGTTCAGTGTCTAACATCAGATAGTGACATTTTCATGGTACAATTAACTCTTTTATCACAAAAGATCAAGATTTTTCATGAAGTCACCCCTAACAGGGTGACATCAATCTTGTGATTTCAATCTTGACCCCAACTCAACATATTATGCCAAAGCACATACACATAAACATTACTCAACAAATCTCTAACACTTGGCTATATTTAGTTCGTATGTGATTACATTGTGTGATGTTACATATGCACAGTCTTAATATATTTGCACTGTCTTATTAGCTTTATCTCTACATCCTTGTACAGCCTATTCTCTTGCTGTTCCTGCTATACTTCTTTCAGCAGCTTTTTCCACACGATGACTTGCAAATTTTGAAATTCCTTTGAAATTTCCCCATCATTATCACTGCTTTTAACTTGCGTCATCTCAAACGTACCACATCGACATGCGTTTGTACAGTACAAGTTAAGAAGAAAAATGTTTCTCAACTGCATTTCAGGTCTTTGTGTAGTTGTCAGCATCTATTAATATTTTGGAGTCACGCTATACTAAAAGACAAACATGGCTTACGTACATAACAAAATTTCTGATTTATTTGTGTAAAGACCTGAAAATAACTAAATGAACAGAATTATAATTACCAATATTTTGTAGGCATTGTTGCTAATACCGTTCTGTTCTTTATATATGGACAAGCCCTACTGTAGTTACTAAATAAGTAGTCATTTTGCAGACGCTTTTATTCAAAGCAAATATAGATAAACCTGGAGGAAGCTGAGCTTACGAGAATTGCTCAAGGCCATGAAGAGTGATTGTCATTCCTGTAGTCTTCTGATTACCAGCTCTGAGCTTTAGCCATTGTCACATCTGCCCTATATTTTGTAAATTAATTTTGATGTCTGTATAACTTGTAAAAACAAAACTTGCTTGGGTAATGGGTGAAAATGTTTGCTATGATGTTAGAATAAGTTTTTGAGATATGTAAAGTTTTGATGGTTTCAACACATTTTAAAGTGAGATGAACTGGTTTGTTGAACTGCATTCTGGGGGAAAAACATTTTAAAATTACAGGTTTAAATGAATACTGTATTACTGGTACTTCAGCATACTATTGTTTCTTTGTGGTTCAAAGACACGATGCTCAATTTTTTTTTTTTTTTTTTTTTTTTTAAATACATAATGCAGTTCACACAATGACTTGAATACATTTCTTATATGATTTAATTTAACTTTTATATTTTCTAGTGGGGCATGAAGTTAAAAATGCCAGTGTAATTCTACTGTCTTGATATCATAACCAGGAAAAAAAAGACTTATTGAAAAAAAAGAAATTCTGGAAACAAAAGAGATTTTGATGTGTATGTGCTTTAGCATAATATGTTGAGTTGGGGTCAAGATTGAAATTGTATATTTCTGGAGCTGGTTTAGTTCACTGTTAGGGTGACATCATGAGAAATCTTGATCTAATATTATTTCTTACAAAATTGTTTTAACAAAATGGCTTCACTGCTTATTAATATTTGAAGAACTTTAGTTTTACAGCTTAACTTTCATATTTGTCTGACTTCAAAATCATACTTTTGAAATTAAATAACTTAATAATTAACAACATTTTTATTTGAATCTTATTTCTTATAAAATGTATAAAGTTTTATATACATAACAGTGAACTAAACCAGTTTCAGGAATATACAATCCTCAAATAAATTTTCGATCTTGACCAAACACCAAACACTGATCAGACTGTGCTTATGGAACATCACACAATATAATCACTTACAAGCTAAATATAGCCAAGTTCAGAATTTTACATACATTATATATCAAAATATTTTACCAACTAACCCTTGTACGGTCTTCGGGGTCTTTTTGACCCACAAATGATGTTTGCTCAAATTAAAAAAAAAATTATCTTTGTCCAAATGGCATGAGACTTTGTACGGTGGTTAACACATTTAAGATCTACAAATAAATGGGCAACAAAATGTAATTTTGTAACAATATAATATATTTTTTAAAAACAAATCTAATTTTACTCTGTTTATTAATGTTTTTTCTCTACATTTGTGCAGTTTTTGGAGGATTCATGATATCTTTTAAATTTATATAAATAAATTAAAAAATATTTTTTGAAATAGGTTTTTAATGCATGAACAGCTTTTAATGTAAAATTCACTTTATAAAAGGCCCAGATTTCTAACTTTCATTCATGTGGATAACATGGATAATTTGACATGGTTTAGTGTAAGATTTTTGCCCATCTTTTGAAAAATGTAGTTTTAAAAGTAAAAAAACTATCACTTTTACCAGTAGATGGCTGCAGAGCTCCACTATTTGCTATGTGCTATTTGAATGACTGAAAGATGTCTTTTCATGTCTTCAGTTTTTTTCAGTTGGATTCATATCTAAATGTTATGAAATCACAATTATAACAATAAAATTACTTTGTCAAAGTCAAATTCAGCCATGAAAGTTAGATTCTGGTAGCCTGACTTCGTCATACTCATATTCTAGGCAGAATGTGAGTCTGATACTGCTCCATTGCGCTTGAATTATGGGGCGTGTCTTAACCGAACCAGCAAAAAAAAAAAAAAACTCTGCACTCAATTGAATAGACCTACAACCAATCAGAGCAACGCAGTAAGTGACGTATGTTGAACTTGTACTTAAACTTTTGCAGAATCCCGTTGGAAGGACGGCAAACACATCTTTCCCATCGACAAATGCCTGGATTGCGGTTCTTTGTTCGTCTTTTAAAATTATTGCGCTGTCGATTTCTTTCGGAATCTAAACATCTTACTTCTCCAGCTGCAGTCATCATTGGTGAAAACCAATTCAACCCAAGCGCTCTTTGATGACGTGGGTGGTTACGTAACCGCAGATAGCCTGTCCATCATCGATTAAAGCCCGCCCTGGCAATTTGATTGGTTCGGCCTTCTGGGAGCCGAGCATAATTACTCCACAATGGATCGAGTCCAGACCGAACTTCCCGTCCAAAAAATGTTGTGGGCGGGGTTCGGGCTGGCACCCAGGCTAAGATTCCGGGCTTTTTATAAAGTGAATTTTACATAAAAATCTGCTTTTGCATAAAAACCTATTTAAAATAATATTTTTAAATTTATTTATATAAATTTAAAAGATATCACAAATCCTCCAAAAACTACACAAATGTTGAGTAAAAACATTAATATACAGAATAAAATTACATTGGTTTTTAAAATATATATTATATTGTTACAAAATTGCATTTTGTTGCCGGGGTCTCCAGAGACCCCGAAGACCAACAGTGTAGTCCCTTAAATGAAGACCGCACACGGGCTAAAGACATACAGCACTTTTAGAGTTTCATCCCTCTGCCTAATGTGAGCATAAGTATTGGGATGGTTTAACTCAAAGTAAATGTAAGCAAATATTTAATTGTAAAGCAAGCAATCACCGGAGCGAGTCTGTCACCCGTAGATGCACCAGACTCTTGGTTTCACACTCTGAAATGCTTTTCCAGGCCTTTCATGCAGCCATTTTTACTGGTTGCTTGTTTTTGGGGAGTTTCTGCCTTTAGTCTCCTCTTCAGCTGGTGAAATGCTTGTTCAATGGGATTTAAATCTGGAAATTGACTTGGAATGTCCAGTTTGGAATGTCCTGAAAAAGATAGATACCACTGGCAGATTCAGCAACCGACAGCGGCCAGGTCAGCTGAGAAAATCAACAGCAGTTGATGATAGACAACTGACAAGGGCTATGAAAAAACTCTAAAATAACTGTCAGTTAAATCACCAGCAACCTCCAGAAAGCTGGGGTGATGGTCTCACTGTTCACAGGAAACTTCACCGACAGAATTACAGAGGCTACACAGTAAGATCAAACATCTGATCAGTGCCAAAAATAGCAAAGCTAATCTGAATTTACAAAAACTCACAGAGATGAGCCAGAAGAGTTTTATGGACAGATGAGACAAAGATGAACCTTTATCAAAGTGGGAAAGCAAAAGTGTGGAGAAAAGAAGAAACTGCAAATGATACAACTTAATCTGGAAAGCATGGTGGAGGTGTTATGTTATGTTATGGGCATGTATGTCTGCCTCTAGAACAGGCTCACTCAACTTTATTGATGACTTTTTCAATGATAGGAGCAGAAGAATGAATTCAGAAGTGTACAAAAAATTATTGCCTACAGATACCAGACTCACTCAGAAGTGCTACATATGGTAACAGGACAATAAACCAAAACACTAGTACTACAAACTTAATCAAGGAGATTATCATGGTAAAGAAATTTTGGGTCTTAGATTGGCCAAATCTACAGATTCAAATCCTATTGAACAAGCTGAAGAGGAGACTAAAGGCAGAAACTCCTCAAAACAAGCAACTGTTGAAAATGGCTGTATTAAAAAAGCATTTCAAAGTTTAAAACCAAGAGTCTGGTGTGTCTACGGGTCACGGATTTAAAATTAAATATTAGCTTACATTTGGTTTAAGTTAAACTGTCTTAATACTTACTCTCACATTAGGCAGAGGGATGAAACTCTAAAAATGCTGTAGCTACTTCTTAGTTAGTAAAACATTTTGTATTGAAACAGTCAATAATAAAATGTGACATTCTGTGCCTCATTTTAATCTTTTAATCATATTTATAGAGGTCTTGACACCACGGCTAACTAACATTAAGCAATTTTGTCTTTACTTTCTAAATACGTATTTAAATTTTTAAAAAATGAAAAAGAAAAAAAAACATTTTGGCAAAATCTATTATTAGATATACATATTCAATATGAATACAAAACAAAGAAACACACCTACCTCCCCCCAAAACAGACGACAATTCATCAAGCTTAAAATCCTATTTTGTCATCCTTGTGCCCTTGAAAAAAGTACTTCAGTAAAGGTTAAACTGATTCATAAATCAAAAAGTAAGTCCATGTTTGACGTATAGTGTTCTACAGCCTTTTGATCTCTGATTAATGAGCAAATTTAAAGACAATTCGAGGTTATGCTGATAGAAGGCTTATTCTAAGGCCAACTTTCAGGATTCTGTATTCTTTATTTTGCCGGATCTTGAGATCTATGATGTTGTGATGTCACAATTATGTTAGAGGTGAGAGAAGTGAAGCGGAACCTGAGAGCCAGACTGATCGCGTCTGCACCACCACTAGACAATCACAAAAACATCAGAGAGATCCTAGACACTGTAAAGCCTAAATATAAATACAATACAATTCTTACACAAATATTCTTAAGCGCATGTGTCTCTAAGCTAAAAGAAACATTTCAAGTTTTACAGCTCAAGTTTCATCTTTGACTGACTTCAAAATCATAGTTTTGAAATTAAATAACTCATTTTAATTTGAATCTTATATATTGTTTAAATGAAATATGCGGTATATTCTATAGAAACCAACTGTTGTTTGACATTTCATTTCCTGTGTTTTCAGGTGAAACTGTTAAAAAATGTAAAATGTAAAAACAACACAACAACAAAGAAAAAACTATTTTTACACAATGACTCACCTTTCCTCTGTATGTCTTTTATGATGAGTAATCCTGGCTGCCATCTGACAATAAGTTGTCCTACATAATCATTCTCAGTACAGCCCATTGTCTGTGTTTTGTGAAAATAAAGGGTATTATTATCACTGTCTTGGCTTTATGTTTTTTCTTTATTCATGTGTTACCAGAAATTAAGCGAGCAGGAAAGAAATAAAGACAGACTAAAAAAAAAAAAAAAAAATTTGCTTAACATGCAAAAAACCTGGAAATGTGAAAACGTTTGGCATTTTTTAATTTATTTTTCTTCTGAAATGTACTTTTTCAGTTTTCAGTTTGAAATTCTTTGGGAAAAAAATTCCAAATTATGTCAAATGAGAAGAAAACTTTCAATTTCCTATACTACAAAAAATGCCTGTGACTGTGAGATGTTTGCCTTTATTATGTCTGCACAAATATACCTTAACAATGTATATAGGGGCCTATAACAACAAGTGCAAATTGTGATAAATGTTCTCAGTGAAGCTGTTGGTTATGTACTTGTCATGCTAAAAAGAATGTTTAGAATGAAAGAGCATGACAAAAAAATGGAGGAGGAGCATTAGAACAAAAGGTGAGGCAGAGGTGGGCAGGTGAGTGACAAGAAGAGCAATTTGTAAAGCACAACTGTATAAAAGGGTTTGTAAGAGTCACTTTGTACCAAATTACCACCGGCATCCATTCTGCTAACAAACAAGAGGGACTGTGTGAAGATGTGGGGATCAACTTGTATTACTTTGACCATGCTATTGTGTGTCAAAGGTAAGGTTTCATGATTTATCCATTACAGTGATAATTGTTAACAAAGGAATGATACAAGATAAAAAAGTGACAGATAAAAAGTGAATATATTTTTGATTTCTTTGTGGCACAGCACATAAGAGCTGTCTAAAGGCTATGAAAATAATGAAGCTTGCAGTTCAGTAAGTGAATCATTGATTCATATGGCTGATTCATTTGACCGGTATCTCATGGACTTTATTAAAAGAGTCGACTCATAAGAACCCTTTGTTCATCAATTGGACTTGACAGAAACACTACAGCACGCTTGTGATGCATCATGTCAGAAATGTGTCAGAGAAATATAAATTATGCACTCCAACAAACTTCTTTTTGTTCATATTTCCGATTTATGACATGAACGCACCACCATTCTCACACTTTGTGTGGTGCAGATTAAAAACCGCTGCTAAAAGGACAAACTGAAAAAAAAATAAAAAAGCACAGTGTACATCCAGGTTCACAGTGACTAATCTTACATAAGATAAGCAAAGTTTGGGATTTCTGAACTGCAGTGATCATGTGAGATAATCCATTTAAATTCTCTTTCTGGTCCACATTCTGTTAATAATCCAAGAACAGAATGTGGCCTATTAATAAATGTTTTACTTTGTAAGCCACACCCACTGTGGAATGGGATGTGAAATGTACATCAAAGTGATATGGCAAAAGTCACTTGTTGAATGGTTGGAGGAAGTAAGGCTGCTAATTGTTCAAAATTAAACCGGTTTGCCCAGAGATGTTTTCCGCATGCAGTGGTGTAATGTAACGAAGTAATAATACTTCGTTACAGTACTTAAGTATTTTTTGGGAGAATCTGTACTTTACTTGAGTTTTTATATTTCTGTCAACTTTTACTTTTACTCCACTACATTTCCTAAATAAATTATATACTTTTAGTCCGATACATTTTCCCAAAGCATTTTCGTTACTTACTACAAAATAAAGTCGGAAGATCACAGACTGCAAGCAAGCATGCGCAAACAAGTGCTCGCACAACCGCGGTTGATTTAATTTTCCGGGTTGCGTCCATTGCTGGAGAGGCTGAGAAGAGTGCGCTGTCATTATGAGACATTACGAGAGCGGCCTCTAGAGGCGAAATAAAAACTATCACTGATGCCTCGTATGGTTTCTTTTGACAACCTGCGCGCTGCACAGAGCGGGTCACTTCAAAACGATTTAAAACGGACAACAAAACGGTATGTTATAGAATGTACACTACAGTACATGTTTTCATATCACTATAAAGTAATTAGTTTGTTGACTAGATGCTGCATTAGTGGAGAACAGTATGTTTGTCGTCGAGGCTGACATTAGTAGTAACCTCAAGAATGTGACAAAAAAAAAAGAATGTGACAAAAAGAATGTGACAAAAGAATGTGACAAAAAAACAACAAAAAAAAAACACCAACTGTTTAATGTCAAGATTGTTACCATTCATTTGCATTAGTTTATAACTATTTGTTCGCTGTTATGCATTCATTATCCGGCGAAGTTGCATATTTAAACTGTATTCTCATACAGCGACAGAAGCTTAACAAATCAGAAATGTAGCCTATTCAATTTCAGTTTTTATCGGCACTGTAACACATATTTTGATTAGATAATCATCAATTTTTCTAAAATAGAGCCAAATAATGTGTGAAAGTACACATATAATAGACCCATGCTATGCCTTTGTGTGTAAAGATGCTAATTTTTAAGCATGACTGTTTGGATTTATATGAAATAGTAACATTTTACAATAAGAGTACATTTTTAACATTAAATAAGGTTAATAAAAGTATTGTTCATTTTTAATTTCATCATTTACATTTTAACATTTTAAAGTTGTCTCTTGCATTAGTTATAATGCACTATAAATTAACATGAACAAATCATCAATGTATAATTAATATATTCGTATTTTTTATGTATAAAAATTACAATAAACCTTTAGCCAATTTAAAGAAAAAAAATGTAAGAGAGTTAAAACTGAACACAATCTTGCTGCTCAAACTGTGTATAGAACAATTTTTAATATTTTTGAGCTCCTTTTGTATTTTACACACTTGTACTTTTACTTTCAATACTTAAGTACATTTAATATAAAAAAAAAAATACGTTTCATACTTAAGTACAAAAAATATCACATACTTTAAAACTTTTACTCAAGTAACATTCTAAACAGCAACTTTAACTTCTACCAAAGTCATTTTCTGGTAAGATATCTATACTTTTACTCAAGTATGGTTTTCGAGTTCTTTATACACCACTGCTGCTAATTGTTCAAAATTAAACCGGTTTGCCCAGAGATGTTTTCCGCATGTTTAGTCACACAAGTTAAATCTCTGAAATTTCTTTTTTTCTGCCCTTGCAGGTTCACTTTCTCAGCTGAATGGTAAGAGCTTTTAAATAAGTTAAATAGTAAGTTAAATAGTTTATGCAGAAAAGCTTATGTATACAATCATTCTCCCTCTCTCATAGTGTGCGGACAAGCCCCTCTAAACACCCGTATTGTGGGTGGTGTGAACGCGCCCGATGGGTCATGGCCGTGGCAGGTCAGTCTGCACAGCTCTACCTATGGAGGTCATTTTTGCGGAGGCTCCCTCATCAACAGGGAATGGGTGCTGACGGCAGCTCACTGTTTACCTGGGTAAGATTCACCTAAACACACATACTTTGTTTTAACTGGTTAAATGAACTCTGTATGTTGTTTTGTTCTTTTCTCGCTTTCACGTTCTCTGACTGTATTCAGTGTCAGCACATCCAGTCTGCGTGTGTACTTGGGAAGGAGGACACAGCAGGGAAGCAATGCCAATGAAGTCATGAGAACTGTGAGAACGAAAATCGTTCACCCCTCCTACAACAGCAACACACATGACAATGACATCGCTCTGCTGCGTCTATCCTCTGCAGTCACCTTCAATAACTACATTAGACCCGTGTGTCTGGCAGCCCAGAACAGCGTCTTCAGTGCTGGCACCAGCAGCTGGATCACAGGCTGGGGAGATGTTCAGGCTGGAGGTACAAACGCATACAAACTCATCAATATGCATCTACTTCTAACACCACTAATTAATAATTAATTACATGTGTTTGTGTATGTTCAGTGAACCTACCTGCTCCTGGGACCCTGCAGGAGACTATGGTTCCAGTGGTGGGTAATACTCAGTGTGATACTCTGCTGGGTTCTGGATCTGTTACCAACAACATGATCTGTGCTGGTTTAACACAGGGAGGCAAAGACACCTGCCAGGTACAACAACTAACCAGATTATTACTACACATCTTAGTGTGCACAGCTACTGTATAGCATAAAATGCACTTTAAGATCTACTATATATTTTTGGAATTCACATTACCCATTTAGTGTAAATGCTTGATGTTGAATAGCTCCAGTAGTGTAAATATACATGAAACATCAGGTTGGAGTACGGACTGAAATGTTCCTGCACGTAACTGTCTCATCTAGATAAAAAGGCCCCCAAATTTAAAAAAAACTTTTTTTGTCCCTCTCTGTAGGGTGACTCTGGTGGTCCAATGGTGAGTCAGCAGTGTACATTGTGGGTTCAGGCTGGGATCACCAGCTGGGGGTATGGCTGTGCCGATCCCAACTCTCCTGGGGTATACACCCGTGTGTCTCGATATCAGACATGGATCACGAGCAACATCGGACAGAACCTGCCGGGATTTGTCACCTTCAACCCCCCAAACTCCTGCTCCTCTGCCAGCCTAAGTAAAACTCTCTCTCAGATACCTACAGACATATACCCTGCATATATGTCATATTTGTTTGATTAACGCTTCTTTATATGCACAGCCTCAACCTCCTGTAGAGGGAGATGCAATGAGAAGTTCAACATTAAAAATCGCTGCAACTGCAATACTAACTGCATGACAAAATGCTGCATTGATTACAAAACCCGTTGTGCCAGTAAGTCCAAACGCATTCATTTCCATAATACAAAAAGACACACAAACATAATTCACTTTTTAAAAAAGGTTGTTGCAATAGAAACAAAATATCAAACCTTGTGGCATCTGCAAACAAATGATGCTAGTTACTTTCCCAGCTTACTTAAAATAAATTAAATTAAATAAATATAAAACCTAACAAAATTTATTTTTGTAAAATGTTTCTTTATTTAAAATAAATGTATATATTAGGGCTGTCAAACGATTAATCGTGATTAATCGCATACAAAATAAAAGTTTGAGTTTGCCTAATGTATGTGGGTGTACTGTGTGTAATTATTATGTATATATAAATACAAACACATTCATGTATATATTTGAGAAATATTTACAAGTATATGTATTTATTTATATTTTTATATAATTTATATTATGTATAAATAAAAATATTTTGTACATAAATAACATATTTGTCTTAAATATATTCATTAATTTGTGTGTATTTATATATACATAATAATTACACACAGTATGCCCACATATATTATGCAAACTCAAACTTTTATTTTGTAGACAATTAATCGCGATTAATCGTTTGACAGCCCTAGTATATATATATCCTGTTGATTAAAATTAATCAACTCTGCTCAGAGAACATATGGTCCCTCTCTACACAGAGTTAGTTCTCTTCAGTGATTCTGCTTGTTAACAGCAGGTGTTCATCACTAATGCTCTATCACTTAACAAAACTTAATTAATCACTTAATTATCTCATTAACTCTGCTTCAGTGTTACTAGAGAGGGACCATATGTAATCTGAGCAGAGTTGATTTAACTCTCAACCATCTCAAACCAGCGGCCATTCTTCAAAACATACCTAACCAGCATATACTGTTTTTTTTTTTTCAACAGAGTAATGCAGATATACAGATCCAAGTATGTTTTATTACTATACATCCACTGCACACTATAACATACATTAAACATTCACTTTGCATGTCCTAAATGTAAACACCAAAAGTAACTCTCTCTTGCTCCATCTCACTTTTGTTTTTGTGTCTCCTTAGTGTGAAGTATGTCTTAACTCCATGGATTATTCAGGCTTATGAGCACCTCACTTGCACACAAGTCAGGTGATAAAAGATCTTTCTCTGCCTGTTCTGCCTGGAGATTTTACTTCATTGCTGCTTTTGGAAACGTTGCACAGTCAGGATGCAATCAGTCTGTCAAAGATCTGCTGCACTGACTTCACTCAGGGGTATAAATGTATATGGTTTATATTCTACAACAGCACTTACCTCACACCATTAGTAGCTTTTCCTCTGTCTCTCTTGTTTTTCTTTCTTTCTAATTCTAGCCTGTAACCAGCAAGATTAATTATAGGCACTTCTTCATTTAGCATATGCACATTTCTTATATAAAAATGTGTAATAACAATGACTTGAAATTTAAAATGGATGTCTTTTTAATCACTACATTTCTGCTGTTAAATAAGTGGGCATTTCTTTGTGTTTAAATTCATATTTATGTTGAATATGTAGTTTATTAAGCAATGTAAGTATAATGATATATCAGGGGTTTCATCAAAATCATTAAATATTTCAAAACACTGTATCCAATGCCTTTTGCAGTAATAAATCTCTCCAACAGGGAGCAATGTGGAGCACAGAATGAATCCCATCTGCTTACAAAGCACAAACCACACACTTTGGTGACACTAATACTTTAGTATTATGCAGCAGTACTTTTGACTATGAGCATAAAGTCTGAATCATCAACTTAGACAGGAAGGGTTCTTGATTCAATTTAAAAGAACCTTTATGCCAGAAAGGTTCTATGTAATGACGAATGTCTTCAGTGACACAGTACTTTCATGTTTAATGTTCATTTTAAATTTTCTACTGATAATGTATGTTTAAAAGCTGTTTGATGAATTAAATGAATTAAAACAAAATAAATTAATTAAAACTAAATCCATAAAATGGGACATGGGACCCTAAGAAGTTTGAAGCACCAACCCTTTAATGTTCTATAACTTTTCTTCTAAGAGTGTAGTACATCCAAATAGTGGTGTTGCAGTCTCCATGAATGACGTTCATAAAAAAATAGCTTAAAATATTGCAGATTTAAATCTCTGTCCAACATGCACTAAATATAGTAGTTGGTCCTTGTAAAACATCACTTTGTTTCCCTGTGAATTTCTAAAACTGGCAATGTCAGTCTTTTCAAACATAAAAAATATCCCATTTTTTAGCTGTTGTTGTTGCACAACTGCTTCTGGCACAACTCAAAAAACATCACTCACAAATGTGTCCATGTCATGCCAGAATTACCGTAATTACAAGCTGGAACAATTTCTAGCTGTACAATATCCTTGATCCTTGATTTCTTGACTTGGTTGTGTCCCAAATTACACTATACATTTTGCACAACATTGTATTCTCCTGTCCAAGTTTATCTTTTCATCCAGCATCAGTGTCTGAGCTCTTCTTCTTCTGCTATAACTAAAGATGTGACCAGTGTCCAACATTTTTTGTTAAATAAGTTATTTAAAGTGCACTTTTTCTTGTTGGAATTTTAGTGTGAATGCTCTAATAACAATATTTATACAACAAAATGTGCATAGAATTGTGCTCAAGTATGCAAACTTGACTACACTTTTTAATTACATTTTTTTTTACTACAATGGGAATCACTGACTTTGCAAAGTATTTTTACATGCAAAGTAATCAAGATTAGATACACCACCATTCTTAAAGGTGCCCTAGAACCAGTTTTTACAAGATGTAATATAAGTCTAAGGTGTCCCCTGAATGTGTCTGTGAAGTTTCAGCTCAAAATACCCCATAGATTTTTTTAATTCATTTTATTAACTGCCTATTTTGGGGCATCATTAAATATGCGCCGATTCAGGCTGCGGCACCTTTAAACAGTCGGTGTTATGTTGAGATTCACCTGTTTTTCAGAGGTCTTTTAAACAAATGAGATTTACATAAGGAGGAGGAAGCAATGGAGTTTGAAACTCAATGTATGTCTTTTCCATGTACTGAACACTTGTTATTCAACTATGCTGAGGTAAATTCAATTTTTGATTCTAGGGCACCTTTAAATATGTGCACATGCCGGCTGTGAGGTCAGGAATCAGAGGTCAAATATCAGCGGATGAAACTACTGTGTAAATACCTATAATCATGTCTGTCTGTTTTGTCCGAGTGGAAAGATGGATGAAGATAGTGTAGTTTTAAACTACTAGATTAAATGAATTTCTATAACTTAAATCATTACAGTTTAAAATAGCATATTATTTCTAGTAACTTATTCAGATTGAGTTCTGCTTAATATAATTTGTTTTTGAGTTCACATAACAAATATTTTTATAAGGTCCACCCACTGGTCCAAGGACAGTAGCCAATGGCACGGTAGAAGGGTTCCTGCAGGTCACTGTCTTTCTTTATGCATTGCAACACAATTAAATACATTTCTTTATATGTATTACCTCTGTATTTTCATCTGACTCCAATTATGAAAAAATATTTGATTATTTATAAATTTGAATAAGTGTTTAATCATTCTATTTAACCCTTAGTTTGAATTATACCCGTTCATTCGGATTCCTATAACCTTTTGAGTCTCGCACCAATCAGGAATACGATCTCTTAATCACAAACTTGTCAGTCTTGGTCATTAGACAGAGGCAATTGACGTAATTAGATGCTGCACCATGCTTGCTTATTTCTAAAAGTATGCTATTCAGTACCCATAGATCTGTACACACTTAATTAAAGTAAGACTATATCTATCCACAGGTCATGAGCAATATGATAGAAGCAAGCTGATAAATTAACTTCCTCTAATGGTACAATCATGTCGTGGTTTCCCACATACACTTAGTATATTATTACAATAATCAGAGGTTGAGGCTCACCCTATTCAGATTGATCTAACAACACCTTTTTTGTTGTTGTTCTGTTCAGCCTCTACAGTCTAAGCACATGACTAATGCCAATGTGTTAGTCGGAGCTCTAAAATTTCAGTCGACATGCCCCGAAGCTACACAAACAAAAAAAAAGTTTTAGTCCGTTACTAACCTGAGTAGATTTGTGGTGTTATGGACTTAACGCAGTCTAATAGAGTTAATCATTTCAGAGTCAATCAGAATAAATTCAAACATAACAATTTATTGACCAGGCAATAGAACAATAATTCAAATCCAATTCAAAGAATAAAACATATATCCATCATATACAGCAATTCAGAAATTAAAGAAGCATTTACCTGGCAATGAAAAAGACTAGACAAAGCAATCATGTGGGAGATCTTCCTTGAACTCTTTGCCATCTTTCCTTAAATACCCAGATAATTCAATGGGCTTACCAAATGGTGATGTCTGCAATTATAATTAGGTTTTGGGCAATCAATAAATGGGCAATCAGAATTTGTGATTGAATGGGTTATTGATACCTGTAGAAGAGGGCACTTATTTACAGGAGGTAGTTTGCATGAAGGACCTGGGGGAGGGCACACCTTAAGTGGCACACAATATATCTTGTTCTAGAACTTCTTGGAAGTTTGTACTATGTCTGGGAGAATGAGACCATTTTACCAGGCACACTGAGACATTTCAAATGATACCAAACAT
The DNA here is from genome assembly GCF_024489055.1 of Chanodichthys erythropterus. Classification (NCBI taxonomy): domain Eukaryota; kingdom Metazoa; phylum Chordata; class Actinopteri; order Cypriniformes; family Xenocyprididae; genus Chanodichthys; species Chanodichthys erythropterus. Next base: position 25,470,951 of record NC_090241.1, read on the forward strand.
ATATATTCACTTGTTGTACACACTTAACATTGTATAGATTTAGAGTGAGTTTTAGGTGAGGGAGAAAGGATGGGGAACAGAGTGTGAGGGGAGGGTGTGACGGTGAGGTGTGAACTGCTCGGCATTGTGCATCTCGGATGGTGCTGTTACTTATGCAGGAGGGTGTTCAAGAGAGTATTCAAATGTTATGTTATCAGGAAAGTCCTTTGTTCTCCTTGGGGAAAGTTGTCCCTCAGTCCAGATGGTCCAACTCCAGCCTTACATTTTTTTAAAGGTGCCCTCGAATGAAAAATTTAATTTAACTTGGCATAGTTAAATAACAAGAGTTCAGTACATGGAAATGACATACAGTGAGTCTCAAACTCCATTGTTTCTTCCTTATATAAATCTCATTTGTTTAAAAGACCTCCGAAGAACAGGCAAATCTCAACATAACACCGAGTATTACGTATCAGTCGGGGTGTACGCCCCCAGTATTTGCATATGCCAGCCCATGTTCCTAACATTATGAAAGGCATTACACAAGGGCAGCCAGTATTAACGTCTGGAGCAGCACAGCCGAATCATCAGACTAGGTAAGCAAGCAAGGACAATAGCGAAAAATGGCATATGGAGCATAATAACTGTCATGATCCATGATATTATGATATTTTTAGTGACATTTGTAAACTGTCTTTCTAAATGTTTCATTAGCATGTTGCTAATGTACTGTTAAATGTGGTTAAAGTTACTATCATTTCTTACTGTATTCACAGAGACAAGAGCCGTCGCTATTTTCATTTTTAAACACTTGCAGTCTGTATAATTCATAAACACAACTTCATTCATTATAAATCTCTCCAACAGTGTAGCATTAGCCTTTAGCCACGGAACACAGCCTCAAATTCATTCAGAATCAAATGTAAACAATATAACAGTTTACAATACTCACATAAGCCGACGCATGCATGCTGTATGCATGACGAACACTTTGTAAAGATCCATTTGAGGGTTATTTTAGCTGTGTAAACTTTGTTTATGCACTGTTAAAGGCAAGCGCGAGCTCAGTGGGCGGGGAGTCAGCATTTAAAGGGGCCGCACAGCATAAATCGGCTCATATTTAATGATGCCCCAAAATAGGCAGTTAAAAAAATTAATTGAAAAAAATCTATGGGGTTTTTTGAGCTGAAACTTCACAGACACATTCAGGGGACACCTTAGACTTATATTACATCTTGTAAAAAAAATGGCACCTTTAAGTTGAATTAACTTTTTTAAAATTTTAAGTAAAATGAACTTAGGTTTTACAATGTGTCTGTCTGTCTTATATTCTAACCTTCTGAACCTGGCCTTACATATTACAAATATTGTTGGCTCTATGACAAATTGCTTTTGTTTCTCTGTTTTAAGACACTTTGGATAATAGCATCTGCTAAATGCATAAATGTAAATGTGTATCTATTTATTTTAGATCAGTTAGGGAGGTTTAGTAGTAAAGCATGCTTATCTTGAGCAAATACAGATGTGCCATCATGATTTGGAGAATTAATTTCTGCAAAGCTGAAATTGAAATTTATTTTAAGTCCAGTATAGTCTCTCCTGCCGCTGTTCTGCTTCATTTATGGACATATAAGAAACTTTACAAGCAAATAAACTGGCAGTATTGCTGCAATTCAGTATGCACAAATTATCAGCCAAACTGCTTGTATAAGTATATTTTGGTGTGTATTGTGTAAACACTTTCTGCCTCATATTGTGCTGGTATCATAAACCTTCATTTAAAAACCAAACTGACAATTATGTTTCAGCGAAGTTGGTTGTTAGAATTGTTTGAACAGTTTCAACCTTTATGACTTATTACGTAAAAGATGAACATATAGAACAAACTGAATTTGATTAGCCAAGCTGTGGGTGAGTGGTATCAAGAATCATCATAGCAGAAAAAACAGCAAGGCTAAACTTTCCTTTTCATGTTGCTTCATATCTATTGGCAAAATACCAGTACTGTGTAAATTTCTTCCAGGATTGTGAAACAGAGTTAGCTTACAGTGACCTCACATCTGAATGTGTTAAAACATCAGTACCAGTTATGTTGCGATGGAGGCGTGGCTGGAGGGTCTTTTTGATAAAACATAGAAAAGAGACACGCAGAGACGAACTGTGCTAAATGAAAAAGGGAACAAAGTAGGGATAGTTATAAAATCAGGAAGGAGGTAAAAAGAACCAGACAATATAGTAGTAGGATGGACGCCACAGCTGTTGCAAGGTAAGCCAGTGACAGACAAAAATATCCTCTTTTTTTGCCGTTTTTTTAAACAAATTGATGTCTGACAAACTTTCTACATTTAATTTATATATGCTTAACTTATATGCTTTACTTTATATAAAGTAAACAAGCTTAAAAGTTAAGCATATATAAATTAAATGTAGAAAGTTTGTGTGTGTATATATATATATATATATATATATATATATATATATGTATATATGTATATATGTATGTATGTTTATCTACATTACCATTTCAGTCGTATCCAACGCTTGCCGATTCTATGGACATCTCTTCTATGTCCATGAGTTTTCTTGGTAAAAGACAAAGATAATTCACCTTTAAAAGCAAAACCTGTCATTTACTCCTTCAAGTTGTTCTTAACCTCTGGAACATAAAAGAACATAGCTGTAGAAAATGTGTAGGTGTTCTGTTTGGTTCATCAAAATATCTTAATTTTAATTTTTTAGTGAACTATAATTTCTTATGAATTAAGCACGCTAAAATAATTTACACACTTTACTCTGATCTAATAATGTAGCACCCTTTATCAATTTACCGCTTGACCCAGGGTAAAACATGGATGAGCCTGAGTTTGTAATACTAATGGGTCCTTTTCTCCTGACTAACTTGTACTACTAACAAAATGATAATGGGATTATTATTCACACCAATTATACCTATACAAATTAGTCTCGCACTGTAAAAAAAATGAATGTGATTTTAACGGTAAAATATTGTAAAAACGCTATTGTAAATAGGTTAACAGTAAGTTCCCGTACTATATATAGGGAAAAACTGTAAAAGCTTTTACCAGACATTTTATGTAATTTTCACAGTAAAATGGTGTAAATTTTACAATTTTTAGAAGTAAAAACGAACAAATCAATGTATAATTGTATAAATGTAAACTGATATTCCCAAAATTCCTTGTGTGACACTCCACATTTGAAAGTATTTCATTTAAATGATCATGTTTCTTAATAGTTTTTTTTTTTTTTTTTGTATTTAGTAATTATTGCATTTAAATTTTGTGGGATACCATGATGGTGTTTTGCATTTGTGTGAATGACTCTGTGCACCTTCTTTATATTAATATGTACTTCAGCTCATGGAAAAGCTATTTGTGCTGAACTCTGATTCTTCATGTGGCTTTCTCTTTTACCACCTGCATTATTATGGTGGTTTTCAGTATATGTTAAAGGTACAAAACAGATTTTAGTAGTAGTGTGCATTGTTCAATTTACTGGTTTACATTCAAATTTTCTTGCTTGTAAATTACAGTTTTATACTGTAAAATTTACAGTTCGTTCTGTAAATGTGTTTACAGTTTTTCTGTATTTTTACGAAATTATTCTGGCAACCACAGCTGCCAAAATTATTTTGTAAAAACTATGTTTGTTTGTTTTTTTACAGTGCAATAGTAGTGCACACAATATACTACACTCTTCCAGAAATATGTTGAATTGATTTAAAGTATGCAAAAATAAAATAATATGAACACTCTTAAATGTGGGATTTAACAATAAACAGAGATAGCAAAAGGGAAAAATATGTACAACAAAATAAGCAATAAATCTAGCACCATCTACAAACCTTTCACCTCTCTTCATAATCTTCTTTCCTCGTTACACTCAAAGTTACAAAATTATCTCGCAAGGCAGGATAATATTAATAGCAATCTCAAACAAAAAACACACACTTGCATATTCAAATTTATTACATGCAAACTGCGCAGTGGTGGGGCTCCAGTCTTGACTCATAAAGATTTGTCACTTGTGGTCACCTACTGGTGTATGGATCTAACTGACAGAAAGACTATTTAATTTTTTTTTTTTTAAATGTTTAATTCCCACCAGTAATGCAAGGCTTGACAGTCAATTAAATTTGACGACTGTAACTAACGTTTTATTATTATTATTATTATTAATCTTACAAAATGTATTATTAATTAAAATAAAAAAAGAATTATTTCATCAATTATCCTATAAATACTAATTGTAGTAGGCTGTTTATTCAATTTTAAACTTTTTTTTTTTAATAATGTGAAGAACAAAAGGCATTCTTTTAAAATCTACACATTTGCTGTCCATATTAGGCTAACTAAATGAAATCAATTAAAATGTTGAATTGTGGCAGTTTTGAAGTGAGCAGTAAAGATTTCAGATTTCAGAGGTGCTTTAGGCAACAGGATGTGGTATATAGTGACCTTAAATTGCGGAATCCAGTCACATGGTTCACAAAGAATAATGAAACCTGATGGTATCAACCCTGAAAGTGAAAAGTAGTCAATAAAACACAGGATAAACAATAAAACAGGATGTTTGTGCCTAAAAGGGTGCTAAAGAAATGCATCACCTATTTGTTTAGACCACAAGGATGTTATATTGATTTTTGATGAGCTTCAATTTTTTCTCATTTTAGGATGTGGAACGAGACGGATCCTCTGAGAAATGATTCCTTTTCTTGTGCGTCCCCTTCTGTGGAGGGCTACCGTTATTTTGGCGTCCTCTTGGGATCGGCTGTGACCATAGTAGGAACCATAGGGAATATTCTGACGGTGCTCGCCTTTGCAACTGATGTCAACCTGAGGACGCGTTTCAACGTTCTGATAGTAAATCTTGCCTTCGCTGACCTCCTATACTGCACCATTCTCCAACCTGTCAGTGTTGACTCGTATCTGCACCTGCACTGGAGAGGCGGAGCCACATGGTGCCGGATGTTTGGATTCCTACTGTTCCTGTCCAACAGCGTGTCCATTATAACATTATGCCTCATCGCTATGAGCCGTTACCTGGTTGTTGCGCATCGCACTTCTCGCTGTGCCCGTCTTCTCCTATCCCACCGTGGAGTGGCGATGCTCCTCATCTCCTCCTGGGTACTAGGTGTGGCCAGTTTCAGCCCACTTTGGCCTGTCTACGTGTTCGCCCCGCAAGTGTGCACCTGCAGTTTTCACCGCACTAAGGGCCGGCCTTACACCACCGTGCTTCTTTTCATGTACTTCTTCCTGGGCCTGGGTTGCGTGGGTCTTTTTTACTTTCTGATCTACCGTAAGGTGAGCGTAGCCGCCAAGGCTTTCCTGAAGTACAGGCCCAGTCGTCGCTCATCAAAACGCAAGCAGGCTGAAGCCGAAGGGACGACGAATGACAGCGGGATCAGTGCCACAGCCTCAACAACTCAAAGCTGTGAGATCAGCAGTGATGGGGCGGGAGCAGAGCAGCATAAGAACAGAGCGCAAGAAGCCCACACCACCACACAAGAGCCAAAGAACTCCATTCAAAGTGCCTCCAATGAGGTAAAAACATCTTCTAAACCAGCTCCGGCAGTAATCCAGACCACTCCAGCTGCCAACTCAGTAGAGGACAATGAATTTAAACGCGTGACTCGGATGTGTTTCACAGTCTTTTTGTGTTTTGTTGGCTGCTTTGCACCATTTCTGCTGCTGAATGTTGCCGATAAGGCAAATCGCGCACCACAGGTCGTTCATATGATTTGTGCAAACCTCACTTGGTTAAATAGTTGTATTAACCCTTTGTTGTATGCCGCCATGAACCGGCAGTTTAACCAGGCCTACAAAGACCTACTAAGCAAAGCTGTACATCCACTAACCTGGATATGGAGAACCCACCGGTTCACAATAAAGCGATAATGAAGAACTTATTTTAATCTGAATATGACCTAAAGCTACTGCTTTTTAAAGGGTTAGTTCATCCAAAAATAAAAGTTATGTCATTAATTACTCACCCTCATGTCGTTCCACACCCGTAAGACCTTCGTTCATCTTCAGAACATAAATTATTTTTGATGAAATTCAAGTTGTTTTTTTTATCCCCCATAGAAAGCAATGTAATTCCGTCATTCAAGCTCCAGAAAAGACATTGTTAAAATAGTCAACGTGACAACAGTGGTTTCAACCTTAATAGTATGAAGCGACGAGAATACTTTTTGTGTGCAAAAACAAAACAAAAATAACAACTCACATGGACAGCCTCGGCCAATACCGAGCTGGCGTTTGGACGTAAATATGGAAGTGCTGAACTGCGTTCACTGCGTACGAGTCTGAAGAAATTAAATGAATAAAGTCGTTATTTTTGTTTTGTTTTTGTGCACAAATAGTATTCTCGTCACTTCATAACATTGAGGTTGAACCACTGCAGTCATGTTGACTATTTATCAATGTCTTTACTACTTCTCTGGACCTTGAATGTGGTAATTTCGTTGCTTTCAATGGGAGATAATTGATTTCATCAAAAAAATGTATTCCGAAGACAAATGAAGGCCTTACGGGTGTGGGACGACATAAGGGTGAGTACTTAAAGCTGCTGTCCATGATTTTTGGCCCTCTAGCGGTTAATAAACAGAACTGCACGCGTCTTGCGGAGGAACATTCTAGCCGGAGCTACTTTTCTCCATGTATGTCTATGGCGAGTCACGCAGTTACTGTGATACTCTGCGGCGAGTCCTACCAGTCCAGTCTGAAATAGTCCGAATATAAACACTTATTATAAGTGTACAATAATGATTCAGGATAAGACAAAAACACGGTTTGGAAAATGGATTCATGTTGCATATTCTCATTATATTATTTTTTGTAAATTTTTAACACAAAAAAAGTTGCGGACTGCAGCTTTAATGACAGAAATTTCATTTTTGGGTGAACTAGCCCTTTAGGTGATTTTACTCTGTTCATGTTCAGTGACTTTACATGTTATGTATAATGAAATATGGCACTCATTGCACATTTATTATGTGGAGAACATCACAGTTCTCAGGTTTATCTTTGTTCAATTTCAACAGCTGTGATTTTCATGTATTTTTATATTCCATTTTTTGTTTTTCCCATTCACTTTATACATTGTCAGTTAGATTGTACATTTAAATATACCTAGTTTTTGACTATAGGTCATGGTCTGTAAGCATTTCTTTTTTAAGCAGTGGGATTTTCCAGCTCTATCAAAGTTCGGAAAGAAAATGTGTTATGTGGCTTTTCACTGCAAGCGCACAACATTTCTGTTTCATTTCCCCATTTTTTTCTGATTGCACATAGGCAGAGTAACTATGTGTACCACCACAGGAATGATTCATAATCATATAAAAAACATTTGTAACCACACACAAATGAATACTGAAATTTAAAGCGGGGTGACGGAGAAAACAAGAATAGACAGGCCTCACTGCTTCATATATTACCTCATACATGAAACCACAAGAGTTTCTTAAGTCCTGTTTTGTTTCCTGTGGTATTTCCATTTTGATATATACTGTTTAAGCTGGACCTGTAGCACATGAAATAAGAAGTTGAATTTATGAATTTATTATTTTAAAGGATTATTTGTGCAGTTCCACAAAATGCTGGTGGATCTGTAATGTGTGTTGCACATCATATCAGTTTTCTACAATTAAAACAAAAAAGATAACTCATGTATTTTGATTTTTCTGAATTGCTTCTTTTGAGTAACATTTCTTTTCTCCTCACTTTCCTGTGTGGTACTGTGAGACTAAAAAGACCAAAAGTAAAGCAAGTAATGCTTTTCTTCTGGTTTTACATAGATTATTTTATTTTTAGTATGTGTTTTATATTATCTCATTTCATCTTCTTTTTTTTTAGAGATGAACTTACACACATATACAAAACCATCAATTTCACAAGTCCAGACAAGTGTTCCTGACTGCCTAATCTGTAAAAATTCCTAACATTGCAATAAATGAACAGCCATAACGTCAAAGCTGAGGTCAAACTGAATTTTGAAATTTGAGGTCAAAATACTGGGTATCATGCTCATGAATCATCTCAAAATGGCCCACAAGAGTTGGTTATTATATTATTTGTTATATTATTATCAGTGTTATCACTGTTTAAAAAAAGTCATAATACACCAATTCCAAATATAGTTTGTAAGTCAATGAAATGTACGTGACAGATCTAATTTTGGCCCTGTGTAAGAAAACACATACTATCTGGTTCACCAACTTGTTAACACAATACCTCACCACTCTGTTATGGGACTGTAAACAGTCTGCCTGATCAGATACAGCTGGTCAGAATTATTGGCACTCTTGGTAAATATGATCAAAGAGGACTGTGAAAATAAATCTGCATTGTTTATCCTTTTAATCTTTAATTCATAAAATTAGCAAAATTCTAATCTTTCATTGAAGGAAAAGAATTGAAAGTGTCCAGCCATTCCTGTTCCACAGGAGTATAAACATGTGGAAACACAAAGGCCAAATTCATCACAATGAGTAAAACCAAAGAATATAGTTCTGATGTGCAGCAAGAGATTGTTGAGCTTCACAAAATAGAAAGTGGCTGTAAGAAAATAGCTAAAGCATTGAAAATCCCCATTTCCACCATCAGGGTAATAATTAAGAAGTTCCAATCAACTAAAGATGTTACATACTATCTGAAGAGGACGTGTGTCTAAATCGTCCTAAAGGCAGGAACACCGGCCGTCGGGCAGTTTTTCTTCGTCGGCCGACTAAGTTTTCTCAGTGTGTTCCGCACCGTCGGCTGAAGTTGGTCCTCGTCTGCTTTTTTCCGGCCGATTCGAAATGTTGAATCGGCGTTGGAGCTCGTCGGTCAGTCGGGCCATCTGATCATTCTGATTGGCTGTTCAGCTACTGCCGTCTGCTGGTTCGGAAAGGCATTTCATCTCACGCAGGCGCAGAACTTACGTGCTACTTGGCCGTCGGCTGTTTAGCGTCGGTTTGGTGTGTCAGGGCAACTTTGGACACAGACGCTGCCGACGTGAGCCAACCCCACAGTCTGCTTTCGTCGCCACTTGTTCGTCGGCGTCGGCTTGGTGTGTCCTGGCCTTAATGCATGGTGAGGAGGAAAGTTTGAGTGGCCAAAGACTCTCCAAGGATCACAGCTGGATAATTGCAGAGATTAGTTGAGTCTTGAGTTTCAGAAAGCCTAAAAAAATATATCAAACAACACCTACATCCCCACAAGTTGTTCGGGAGGGTTGTTCGAGAGGAAAAATTCTCATCGCTCATCCAGAAATAACCTCCAGCATATTCAGTTGTCAGACAAGACTGGAACTTCAAACGAGATCGGCTTCTATGGTCAGATGAAACTAAAAAAAAGAGCTTTTTGGCAGCAAACCCACCAGATGGGTTTGGTGCACACATGGATAAAAAGTACCCCATGCACACAGTTAAATATACTGCTGGATCTTTTATGTTGTGGGCCTGTTTTTCTGCTGGGGGTCCTGGACATCTTTTTCAGATGTATGGCATCATGGATTCTAGCAAATACCAACAGATAAAAATTAAAAACCTGACTGCTTCTGCTAGAAATCCAATGATGGGCCGTGGTTGGATCTTCCATCAGGACAATGATCCAAAACCAACACAAAAATGTGTGACTGAGCACAAAATGAAGCTTCTGCCATGGCCGTCCCAGTCCTCCGACTTGAAATCTATAGAAAATGAGTGTGGTAAACTGAAGAGAAGCACCACCAACATGGAGCTGGGAATCTGAAGGAGAGTAGAGATTCTGCATGAATCCACACACACACACACACACACACTTTAAATTCTTTTCCTTTAGTGAAAGGTTAGCAACAATCTAATTTTATGAATTAAAGATCAACATTTTAACAGTCATCTTTGATCATATTTACCAAGGGTGCCAATAATTCTGACCACAACTGTAAGTGTCATGGTTTACAAACAAACAAAAATGAATGACAACCCTCTCATTAGATGTTTTATTGAAGAACATTGCACCACTGTTAACATATTTCAATCATAAAAAGTCTTGATACAAAACAAACTACAGTATGGTTTATATTCTGGGACAATGACAGTGGATATACAACACAAAACATTACATGCATTCGAAACAAAGTCTACAAATTCAGAACAGAAGTGCTCATGGGGTAACTAAATGATTCTGCATGATAAAGCGATTTAATTACTATGACTTGGTCATTTTAGTGAAAAAAGAAAGTGAAATATTAATTTGGACCATTTTTCTCCAAAAGAGTTCAACTGTCCAATCTTCTTCGATACCTAACAGATTCAGTTGGAGGAACACATACAGCACCTTCTTATCTGCAAGCGTTGGTACAAAAAAAGAAATCAGAAGCAATCTGTTCCTACAAATTTCCACTCAATTGCATTTTTCTGTCATCAAAAACAAACAAACAAAAAAACAATGCTACTCTCCGTGTAATCATACAATCATTCTGATGAATTTTTTTGTTTTGTTTTTCTCAGCGAGATAAAGGCATCTGAATTCAACTGGGCAAACAGAACATTTTAACTTAATTCAACTTTCAAAGTAATAGAAAATGTAAGTGTCTATATTACTGTTTCCATTTTTTACAGAAGTTAATGGCAGTATCTGACTAATCAAAACTTTGTAATTGAGGACTCTATCCAGTACTGGAAACAAGAAAATTAAGTATTTCAATTGTCTTGAAGTTTGGTAATTTAATAAAAGCTATCAAATCTCTTTTTAAATGATTAGAGCTATAAGAAAAAGACATTCAATTGACTCAAAAGCAAAGAATTAAGGTACTTTTCTAGTCTCAATAGTGGTTATACAAAATGGAAAATTATCATAAAAGACAAAAAAAGTGTCTCAAATCCTAGAGCAATCCTTTTCATCAAAACAATGATTAGACATTCATTATTTTACATGAAATGATCAATTTTAAGGTGGAATTTAGTGCAATGCCAGCTATTCGTTGGCAAATATTCCCTACAGATGCAACAAGAATAACCTCGTTTTACCATTAAAAGACTACAATCATAGTATTGTCGTTGACGCCTTTTAAATGTAATTGATAACATTTAATCCAAGCACTGTATCTCTTTTTAAGGTGCTCTTTTAAAATGCAAAGACATTTTTCATGTGTTTTGCACTTTTTAAATCTTTCACTGTTTACTTGGAGAGTTTATACTAATATACACAGAGAACTCAGACCACAGTTTCTGTTCACGAGATGATTTTCAAAACATTAGCTCAAAGCTACTGCCTGATTCACATTACTAAAGTCATTTGACACATTAATAAAGTTGATCACTTTCACTATCAAGTTACTTCTCTCCAGTAAGTCCCAGTTAATTAAAAGAATACAAACTGTCCTTTCAACCTGCATAAAAGTTTACTTGGATCATAAATCCATTTACTTGGATGATAAAAGCATGATCAATTCAATACTCATATAGTAGAAATATGTATATATCTGAATTATTATCAATAAACAATTTTTAATAAGGGCAAATATTTAGTAGCAGCTTACAAAAGGTAGGGTCAGATCACATGAACTCATTCCAAAAAATTTTTTGGGAGTTGGATGGACATCTAAGCCTAAAGGCTTTACTACAGATTTACACACTAAATGGGTGATGAAGTAAGAAAATGAAGTAATGAGTTGTAATAAGCATTTGGCATCTCTACTTAATACTTACAACATAAATCAGAACTACAGAAAACATTATACGGCTTGACAGACCTACGTTTTAGCTAACCGCAGGGGTCATGGATCAAATTCAGGGGGTCAGCGGCATGTTAGGATAGCCCAAACCATACCCATTGAAGATGTCCTCTGATGTAGAAGAGTCTAAGCTATTTAGGTTTTGAGAGTTTAGAAATTCTTGCAATGTGAATTCAGTCTGCAATGTGTCTGCAGAGTTTTCTTCTTTAAAGATAGCCACATCATTCTCTAGGCATAATGGAGAAATGTGGAGATCAGGTTGAGGAAATGAATCTGGAGCAGTGTTCTCGCCATCATTTTCCAAAACGCTGTTAAGCCAAAATAGATCAATGGTAGGGCAGCTGAGCATTGGAGATGCCTCAGACCTTTGAAGCAAGACGTCATCATCATCATCATCATCATCACCCGCCTCAGAAAAAGAAGGAGGATCTTTCAAAGAAGAGAGGTATGTTATAAACCCAATAATTGCATTACAATTATAACAACTTTTTTAACTTCACTCTTTAAAATAAAGGTTCCAAAAAGAAGAACATTGAAGAACATTTTGGGATCCCCAAAGTACCTTTCAGTGAACAGTTATTAAAAGAGTTGTTTTTTTGTTTGTTTGTTTGTTTTTTTAGTGTGAAGAACATTTTAATAATCTGATTTTAATAATCCTTTTCCACTATAAAGAACCTTTTGTGTAATGGAAAGGTTCCATGGATGTTAAAGGTTCTTTATGGAACTATACATGCTGATTAAAAAACCTTTACTTTTAAGAGTGTTGGGTCCATTTTTTCAACAGCATTAGGGATTCACAATATGTCAGTACCATATCAGTTTCAGATGATATTAGAGATTTGTTAATTCATCAATGGGTGGATATTTTATTGCTCATTTCCCCCATTTGTACATTTAGATAAAAAAATAAAAAATAAACAAATAAAAATAAACTTGGTTCATCCCTACATGTGACATGCAACATGCAAAAAAACCCTTTAAAAATTATAATAATTTAATAACACTGTTAAAATGTAATCATTAGCGAATGTCAAATTGAATATCATTTCTATCTCATACTATTTATTAATATTTAAAAATAACTAAATTTTTTGTGTTTTATTATTTATTTAGACCAGTGGTTCTCAAACTCAAACACTTTGAGAACCACTGATTTAGACAAAAAAGTTAAGAATTTAAATATTGGATATTTATCAGTTATCAGCAATAACATGAAAAAAACATCTTATCGGTATCAGTGCATCCCTACATTTTGCATGGGGCATGCAACCTCAAGCTTCCATTTTTAATCAGTGAATCAGTCAATCAGAAATCATTCATTAGTGTTACTGTAATGGTTAGATTTGTGTTATTGAAACAGAAACACCACAGTCACAGCCCACCACACACACACAGAAGGTCCCTCTGTGCACCGTGAATCAAATGCATTTGGGTAGGGAAGAGTAGGAAAGAAAGAATCTAAACAAGTTTAGATTTGATTAGGCCTCTGAATGAAAGAGAAGCATCTGTAAAGGCTTTTCATTTTCATTCACTATTTTAAGCCTTTTTCCATCAAGACACATCTGATAGTTCAGTGAATGAGAGGCAGGTTGAGCGGATTAGATTCGGAGGGGCCGTGGAGGCAGGACTCACCTCTGTCCTGTGTGCACAGGTCAGACAATGGCCCCTCTTCGACACTTGTACATCCGTTCCTACAGCAACCAAGCACAGAGCACTCCAGTAAACCAGCAGAACAGCCATTTCAGTGTCTACTCATACCTGAGTCTTACAGCATACCCCTTCACTTTGAAACTTCATAACATCAAATGTATGGTAGACTTTTCCCCAAATCACATTGTTGTAACTTTATGAATTCTGTTATTCCACAATGCGAGCCTCACGTCATCACATAATGACATCTAGTGATAACCTTTATTATCTGTACACAGGCAGCAATAAAAAGTATGGCAAAGTACAGTGCTCAGTAAATGAGTACACCCCCTTTGAAAAGTAACATTTTAAATAATATCTCAATGAAAAAACACAAAAACAATTTCCAAAATGTTGACAAGGCTAAGTTTAATATAACATCTATTTAGCTTATAACATGAAAGTAAGGTTAATAATATAACTTAGATTACACATTTTTCAGTTTTACTCAAATTAGGGTGATGCAAAAATAAGTACACCCCACAACAAAAACTACTACATCTAGTACTTTGTATGGCCTCCGAGATTTTTAATGACAACACCAAGTCTTCTAGGCATCGAATGAACAAGTTGGCGACATTTTGTAACATCTATCTTTGTCCGTTCTTCAAGAATGACCTCTTTTAGAGACTGGATGCTGGATGGAGAGTGATGCTCAACTTGTCTCTTCAGAATTCTCCATAGGTGTTCGATTTGGTTCAGATCAGGAGCCACTGGATCACTTTCACCCTGTTCTTCTTCAGAAATCCAGCAGTGGCCTTAGATGTGTGTTTAGGATCATTGTCATGTTGGAAAAGTGCACAACGACCAAGGGCACAGAGTGATGGTAGCATCTTCTCTTTCAGTATAGAGTAGTACATCTGTGAATTCATGATGCCTTCAATGAAATGCAACTCCTCAACACCAGCAGCACTCATGCAGCCCCACATAAGGACACTGACACCACCATGTCTCACTGTAGGCACCATGCATTTTTCTTTATATTCCTCACCTTTATGACCCCATACAGTTTTGAAGCTATCAGTTACAAAACATTTATCTTGGTCTCATCACTCCAGAGTAAAGAGTCCCAGTAGTCTTCATCTTTGTCAGCATGGGCCCTGGCAAACTCTAGGCGTGATTTGTTGTGCCTGGGCTTTAGGAGAGGCTTCTTTCATGGACAGCATCCATGCATGCCATTCCTCTGCAGTGTACGCTGTATTGTGTCACGGAAAATAGTCAGCCCAGTTTGGCTTTCTACTTCTTTAGATAACTGCAGTGAACTTGCATGCCAATTTTCTTCAACCCTTCTCATCAGAAGAGGCTCCTGTTGAGGTGTTAACTTCTGTGGATGACCTGGACATCTCTGTGAGATGGTTGCAGTTCCATCTTTTTAAAATTTTTGTACCACTTTTGCTATAATATTCTGACTTATAAGTAAAGCTTTGCCGATCTTCTTGTAGCCATCACCTTTCTGGTCTTGTGACATTTCTCTTCCATGTGGTGCCATTGCTGACAGCATGAAATGGGAAGGGGTTTTAACACTCTTTAATAGTCAGCTGTCTGCTGGACACCTGTGTAATGAATAATTAGACTCACCTGTGGTTGAATTCTTGTTAAATTACACATTTGTAGTGTAAAAGTTAGCTTTGCTCCAGAGACTTTCAGTGGGGTGTACTCATTTTTGCATCAGCCTAATTTGAGTAAAACTGAAAATTTTGTTCTCCAAGTTATATTATTAACCTTACTTTCATGTTATAAGTTAAACAGATGTTATATTAAACTTAGTCTCATCAACATTTTGGAAATTGTTTTTGTGTTCATTGAGATATTGTTTAAAATGTTACTTTTCAAATGGGGTGTACTCATTTACTGAGCACTGTACATCTTGTTCTTAAGGCCCAGATATACTTCATTTTCCATGTTCCTCTCCTTCTCATGGATGGTGCTGATGACACAAATTATGTTACACACACTGTCTGCAAGCCGGAGTGGAATGCGGGACCAATTCGATTTGGTTGATGTTGTTTTACTGTATTTAACTTGTTTTACACATTGAAATCTACTTAGCTACAATGGCCAATGGTTGAAATGATAATATCTTTTTAGTAATCCTTTCAGTTGAAATGATGAGGGGAAAAAAATGATCAGTACATATTACTACATAAAAAAAAAACTGATTCACCCCCCACATTACATCACCCAACTCACAATATGAACTTACACCTCATCACTACATCATAAAATATGACTAATGCACTAAACACCACCACTACAGACAGCAAATGTACACTGTCACAAATGTTAGCTATAGCACACAACCCCACACACTTTTGAAATAATTTGCATGCACACAACACAAACTTAAACCAGTAAACAAACAGAACACACACTTACTCTTTAGAGACAAACACCAGTTTGGTTTTGATGTACTTCATGTAAGGATTCTCCTCTGAAACAAAACATTACAAGATCAAGAAAATTATTTTGTGTTGAAATACAGCATAAGCAAAAGTTTTAGTACATTCTACATTAGCTCAAGTGTGAATGGGAAAAAGATAATATATATTCCTTTTGGAAAAAGAAATCTAACATCATTTTTTGCATGGTTGTATGGATGTATACAGCTGTTTTTAGCAGTAAAATAATGAGCATAAGCTTTTCCCAGTTCAAATCTACATCAACATGCGTTGCGGTGAGCATTTTTTGTGACCCTTATACTGAAAGTTGTAAATGGACAACTGAAGCATTCATATGTCAACATCTTTAAGGACTGCACACTTAGGCCCAGTTTCCACCTGGTATTAAGCTGCGTTTTCGGGTCGATCGGATCTAAAGCAGATAATATGAAATATAGGTGTAAACAGTGTGTAAGACGTTTTGAGCTTGTCAACTTTCCACCACTTCCAGAGGTAGTCGAAAACGCATTCGACCGGATTGCTTTCATAGTGCAAACTGTCATGTGGTGGAATAGCCACTGAAGACAACCTACTCTCCAACTACTGACTTAACGCGTAAACATTAAGGGAAGCGCGCTAGCAAGACAGGATTTAAACTTTGTTGGCGGAAGACGAAAAATATACCAAGCACAATGTTCTCTCACCATTCCTGATTTCTAACACACACTCACCGCATTCGGCGTGATCTCACGGCTATCAGAGCAGAAACGAAAACTCTCCGTATGTTTTTCTGTCATCTCTGGGTACATTCATATTTAAACTGCACGAGATTATTTTGTCCATACATTTACCCACCCATATACCCTCCCCTCGAAGAAATCAGAACTGAAGTGGTTAAAAGGTGTAAACGGGTATTTGTCTCCCTCATCCACATGTGATCTGATCGACCAAAACGCATCTTAATACCAGGTGTAAACAGGGCCTAAATGCCCATAAAAATACAATGTATGCCTCCCTTAATTAGACTTGGGTAATTACAATAAAATACACCACATTCTCAATAAACAATTCACCTCCAGTCTTTTCACTGTAGTATTTGCCAAAGGCCTGGTCTTTAGGAATGTTTGGGTAAAGATAACACAGTGGGTTAACTGGAACGTTTTCTGCTACCATGATCCGAAAGTTGCAGATGATCTCAGGTAAAGCAATCTGCTTCAGGTCAGTACTGGTAAATGGCTTCACTGTTTGCACACTCGGATTGCCTAACAAAAAAGAAGGTGTATTCAGTCTGATATTCATTGGACTCTGTGTTTTCAGAGATTGAACACAGTCTTAAAGAAGTATATCTTTTTATGACCAGTTTTCAGTTTTACCATCGTTAGAGTACTGCACCCAGCTGAATGTGATTCCACCATCCTTAATACTTTCGCTAAAACGCAGCAGGAAAGTGCCGTTCTGCTTCTTCTTCAATAACAATCTCTCCTTCCCCTTGCTGACAAAACCCATTATAGAGCTAAAAGACAAACATACTTGTGTTAAAAAAAAAACACACTTCAGCTATGCTTTTCTCTATCTATCTATCTATCTATCTATCTATCTATCTATCTATCTATCTATCTATCTATCTATCTATCTATCTATCTATCTATCTATCTATCTATCTATCTATCTATCTATCTATCTATCTATCTATCTATCTATCTATCTATCTATCTATCTATCAGCATTCATACCCATCACTCCACAGGTCTGACAGGTAGCTTTTAACCAGGGTTAGAATTCCATCCAGCCACACCCACAGGGTGAAGTTTGTATCAGGGAGGTTCTCCTAAAGCACACACAGACAATCACAAGTAAACAAAACACTCATACATCAATATCAGGCATTTCACAAAGAGCGATATAACTGTATCTGTTCTTACCTTACTGAACTTGGCCCAGGGTATCTTACACTGGTCATAGCTCTGTTGTTTACCTAATAGGAAATCATTAACACATCATGTCCTAACAGCATCATTACCAAACACCAGATTACTTTATGACCTCTATATTACTTTATTTAATATTATCTATTAATGAACAAAAGATGTAACGTGTGCATACCAAAGAGCTTGATGGCGAGAGTTTCCAACTGGTCACTGTCTAGACCACGTTTCCCAGAGGAGAGAAACTGCCAACTTAGCATTTCCCCAAACTGTGTCCAGGAGGCCGGAAGAGGGCTTTCAAAAAACTTCACATTCTAGATGCACACAAAAAGTGACTTGTAGTGATGCAAAAAAAAAACAAAAAACAGATTCTATTATGATGATTCAGGCTAATTATTAGCTAAGAGTAACTCCTGCTCCCGACCTTGGGATCTGAAGAGAGCATGTTGAACCATAGAACAGACGCCCAGGCACTCTGCTGCTGACTGGAGTTCGAAATCACCACAACAGGAAGGGAAGAGGTCTAAAAGGAAAAAGGAAGTATGGTTATAAAAATTACAATGCCAAATCTCTGGAATGTTCACTGAGAATGCTTTGAATGAGGAAAAAACATCTCACCTCTAAAAAGACAGACAGGCCTTGATATTCAAACTGCGTATGAAAGTTTATTTTGTGTAGTTCTTCAGTAACACTCAGCGAGAGCTGCACGAAACACACAAAAAGATTTATACACATACATATAAACAGAACTTTACTTATTGGTTTGTCTATCAGTTTTAATTGTTTTAATTAACTACTAGTAAATAATAATAAGAAAATCTGGAATTGAAGAGTTCAGATGCAAAAGCAGCTAAACGCCAACTCTGTCAAAAATTAGATAATGAAATTGTGCGAATGCTGCACGAAATACTTTCTCCCTTAGTTCAGTTCATTAGGCATATATGAAAATATTTTGCTTGCCTTGAGAAAATAATCTGACTCAATGGACCAACGAACCGAGCTAGATCAGTTAGAGTGGGAATCAAGGCATACATTGGTTTATTTGTGTTTAATTTAGTGGAAATCCCAGAAAATAAACAGGTGCACTCTGATCAACGACAGAACAGTTTTTTGCATATTTCACATAAACACATTTTGAGTATGCTTTGAAATGCACCTTGTGAAATCAAACCAAACCTAGGAGAAATGCCACATCATAACAATTAAGGTCCCTGTTTTCGAACAAAGCAAAATATTTACTTAATCTATATTGATTCTGTATTGACTCTTGTGTTCTCAAGTCTTGATTCTGTTACTATCTTCTAGTTTTATGCTTGCTATGTGCAGCAATGTAGTTACAAGCAAATATTATTAACGAGATCCTTAGAAAACTCACATCATTGATTCCTTTTCCTCCACCACCAACTTTTTGGTCCTTCAACGTCTGTGAAAAAAATCACATACACAATGATTTAACTTTTTATTACCTTTCCACCATGCCGTCACTTAATATTGACAAAGTATTTTATAGACAACAATTGTAGAATTAGTTTGCTTGCTATAAAAGCTAGAAGTGTT
This sequence comes from Chanodichthys erythropterus, assembly GCF_024489055.1. Taxonomy (NCBI): domain Eukaryota; kingdom Metazoa; phylum Chordata; class Actinopteri; order Cypriniformes; family Xenocyprididae; genus Chanodichthys; species Chanodichthys erythropterus. The sequence continues at coordinate 25,490,200 of NC_090241.1, forward strand.
TTCAGGCCTCTTGGCCTACGTGACTGTGATTACAAGGGTCAGATGTATCTGAGAAGTTAGCTTGGCCACTAAGCATATTTTGCGGGTAATTTTCCACCAGACAACAGGAGGATGTGAAATGAATAAGATCATTATTAAGGGTATCACTTCTTGCCTCTGGGGAGTGTTGATTGTTTTTGATACAATGTTTCATTTTGTCTATGAGAAAGGGTTGACCTTCAATTAGCAAAATTCCACCACAAGAGATGTAGACTAGTTGGCAGTTGGCCATTCTTACAAAGAGAATTATCTCTTGCATAAGCAACACCTGCTTTTTAATTGGAGATGTGACTGTAGTGAAAATGTTGGGGAGTACGTGGGAGACTCCAGGAAGAGAAAGGGATAAGAGCACCTGTAAATGAGATCTGTAGGGGTGGATCACTGTTTTAGCAAAAGTGTATA